>NW_026968228.1:0-114341 GCF_028390025.1 Pseudophryne corroboree | reverse complement strand
TTCCCTAAGCCCCGGTCCCATCGATTTTGGTCAAAAATGAAAATTCCAAAAGTGCCCCAATTTCTGCTTTAAACTTTAGGTACCATCCCAAAATGTATCACTGAGGTGACAGAAGTTGTTTTCGGACCATTATTTTTGAACAGGAGCTTGGACTGTTTTGTGGAGTATGAGAAATTCCCTAAGCCCCGGACCCATCGATTTTGGTCAAAAATGAAAATTCCAAAAGTACCCCAATTTCTGCTTTAAACTATCGGTACCAGCCCAAAATGTATCACTGAGGTGACAGAAGTTGATTTCGGAGCATGATTTTTGAACAGGAGCTTGGACCGTTTTGTGGCGTATGAGAAATTCTATGAGCCCCGGACCCATCGATTTTGGTCAAAAATGAAAATTCCAAAAGTGCCCCAATTTCTGCTTTAAACTTTATATACCATCCAAATATGTAACACTGAGGTGACAGAAGTTGATTTCGGAGCATGATTTTTGAACAGGAGCTTAGACCGTTTTGTGGCGTATGAGAAATTCCCTAAGCCCCGGCCAGACCCATCGATTTTGGTCAAAAATGAAAATTCCAAAAGTGCCCCAATTTCTGCTTTAAACTTTAGGTACCATCCCAAAATGTATCACTGAGGTGACAGAAGTTGTTTTCGGACCATTATTTTTGAACAGGAGCTTGGACTGTTTTGTGGAGTATGAGAAATTCCCTAAGCCCCGGACCCATCGATTATGGTCAAAAATGAGAATTCCAAAAGTGCCCCAATTTCTGCTTTAAACTTTAGGTACCATTCCAAAATGTATCACTGAGGTGACAGAATTTGATTTCGGAGCATGGTTTTTGAACAGGAGCTTGGACTGTTTTGTGGAGTATGAGAAATTCCCTAAGCCCTGGACCCATTGATTTTGGTCAAAAATTAAAATTCCAAAAGTGCCCCAATTTCTTCTTTAAACTTTATGTACCATCCAAATATGTAACACTGAGGTGACAGAAGTTGATTTCGGAGCATGATTTTTAAACAGGAGCTTAGACCTTTTTGTGGCGTATGAGAAATTCCCTAAGCCCCGGACCCATCGATTTTGGTCAAAAATGAAAATTCCAAAAGTGCCCCAATTTCTGCTTTAAACTATCGGTACCATCCCAAAATGTATCACTAAGGTGACAGAAGTTGATTTCGGAGCATGATTTTTGAACAGGAGCTTGGACTGTTTTGTGGCGTATGAGAAATTCCCTAAGCCCCGTACCCATCGATTATGGTCAAAAATGAGAATTGCAAAAGTGCCCCAATTTCTGCTTTACACTTTAGGTACCATCCCAAAATGTATCACTGAGGTGACAGAAGTTGTTTCCGGACCATGATTTTTGAACAGAAGCTTGGACCGTTTTGTGGCGTATGTAAAATTCCCAAAGCCCCGGCCGGACCCATCGATTTTGGTCAAAAATGAAAATTCCAAAAGTGCCCCAATTTCTGCTTTAAACTTTAGGTACCATCCCAAAATGTATCACTGAGGTGACAGAAGTTGTTTTCGGACCATTATTTTTGAACAGGAGCTTGGACTGTTTTGTGGAGTATGAGAAATTCCCTAAGCCCCGGACCCATCGATTATGGTTAAAAATGAGAATTGCAAAAGTGCCCCAATTTCTGCTTTACACTTTAGGTACCATCCCAAAATGTAACACTGAGGTGACAGAAGTTGATTTCGGAGCATGATTTTTGAACAGGAGTTTGGAACATTCTGTGGCGTATGAGAAATTCCCTAAGCCCCGGACCCATCAATTTTGGTCAAAAATGAAAATTCCAAAAGTTCCCCAATTTTTGCTTTACCCTTTAGGTACCATCCCAAAATGTATCACTGAGGTGACAGAAGTTGTTTTCGGACCATGATTTTTGAACAGGAGATTGGACTGTTTTGTGGCGTATGAGAAATTCCATAAGCCTCGGACCCATCGATTTTGGTCAAAAATTAAAATTCCCAAAGTGCCCCAATTTCTGCTTTAATCTTTAGGTACCATCCCAAAATGTATCACTGAGGTCACATAAGTTGTTTTCGGAGCATGGTTTTTGAACAGGAGCTTGGAATGTTTTGTGGAGTATGAGAAATTCCCTAAGCCCCGGACCCATTGATTTTGGTCAAAAATGAAAATTCCAAAAGTGCCCCAATTTCTGCTTTAAACTTTAGGTACCATCCCAAAATGTATCACTGAGGTGACAGAATTTGATTTCGGAGCATGGTTTTTGAACAGGAGCTTGAACTGTTTTGTGGAGTATGGGAAATTCCCTAAGCCCTGGACCCATCGATTTTGGTCAAAAATTAAAATTCCAAAAGTGCCCCAATTTCTTCTTTAAACTTTATGTACCATCCAAATATGTAACACTGAGGTGACAGAAGTTGATTTCGGAGCATGATTTTTGAACAGGAGCTTAGACCGTTTTGTGGCGTATGAGAAATTCCCAAAGCCCCGGCCGGACCCATCGATTTTGGTCAAAAATGAAAATTCCAAAAGTGCCCCAATTTCTGCTTTAAATTTTAGGTACCATCCCAAAATGTATCACTGAGGTGACAGAAGTTGTTTTTCGGACCATGATTTTTGAACAGAAAATTGGACCGTTTTGTGGCGTATGTAAAATTCCATAAGCCCCGGACTCATCGATTTTGGTCAAATATGAAAATTCCCAAAGTGCCCCAATTTCTGCTTTACACTTTAGGTACCATCCTAAAATGTATCACTGTTGTGACAGAAGTTGATTTCGGACCATGATTTTTGAACAGGAGCTTAGAACGTTTTGGGGCATAGGAGAAATTCCCTAAGCCCTGGACCCATCGATTTTGGTCAAAAATTAAAATTACAAAAGTGCCCCAATTTCTGCTTTAAACTTTCAGTACCATCCCAAAATGTATCACTGAGGTGACAGAAGTTGTTTTCGGACCATTATTTTTAAACAGGAGCTTGGACTGTTTTGTGGAGTATGAGAAATTCCCTAAGCCCCGGTCCCATCGATTTTGGTCAAAAATGAAAATTCCAAAAGTGCCCCAATTTCTGCTTTAAACTTTAGGTACCATCCCAAAATGTATCACTGAGGTTACAGAAGTTGATTTCGGAGCATGATTTTTGAACAGGAGCTTGAACTGTTTTGTGGAGTATGAGAAATTCCCTAAGCCCTGGACCCATCGATTTTGGTCAAAAATGAAAATTCCCAAAGTGCCCCAATTTCTGCTTTACACTTTAGGTACCATCCTAAAATGTATCACTGTGTGACAGAAGTTGATTTCGGACCATGATTTTTGAACAGGAGCTTAGAACGTTTTGTGGCATAGGAGAAATTCTTTAAGCCCTGGACCCATCGATTTTGGTCAAAAATGAAAATTCCAAAAGTACCCCAATTTCTGCTTTAAACTATCGGTACCAGCCCAAAATGTATCACTGAGGTGACAGAAGTTGATTTCGGAGCATGATTTTTGAACAGGAGCTTGGACCGTTTTGTGGCGTATGAGAAATTCTATGAGCCCCGGACCCATCGATTTTGGTCAAAAATGAAAATTCCAAAAGTGCCCCAATTTCTGCTTTAAACTTTATATACCATCCAAATATGTAACACTGAGGTGACAGAAGTTGATTTCGGAGCATGATTTTTTAACAGGAGCTTAGACCGTTTTGTGGCGTATGAGAAATTCCCTAAGCCCCGGCCGGACCCATTGATTTTGGTCAAAAATGAAAATTCCAAAAGTGCCCCAATTTCTGCTTTAAACTTTAGGTACCATCCCAAAATGTATCACTGAGGTGACAGAAGTTGTTTTCGGACCATTATTTTTGAACAGGAGCTTGGACTGTTTTGTGGAGTATGAGAAATTCCCTAAGCCCTGGACCCATCGATTTTGGTCAAAAATGAAAATTCCAAAAGTGCCCCAATTTCTGCTTTAAACTTTAGGTACCATCCCAAAATGTATCACTGAGGTTACAGAAGTTGTTTTCGGACCATTATTTTTGAACAGGAGCTTGGACTGTTTTGTGGAGTATGAGAAATTCCCTAAGCCCCGGACCCATCGATTATGGTCAAAAATGAGAATTGCAAAAGTGCCCCAATTTCTGCTTTACACTTTAGGTACCATCCCAAAATGTAACACTGAGGTGACAGAAGTTGATTTCGGAGCATGATTTTTGAACAGGAGCTTGGAACATTCTGTGGCGTATGAGAAATTCCCTAAGCCCCGGACCCATCAATTTTGGTCAAAAATGAAAATTCCAAAAGTGCCCCAATTTTTGCTTTACCCTTTAGGTACCATCCCAAAATGTATCACTGAGGTGACAGAAGTTGTTTTCGGACCATGATTTTTGAACAGGAGATTGGACCTTTTTGTGGCATATGAGAAATTCCATAAGCCTCGGACCCATTGATTTTGGTCAAAAATGAAAATTCCAAAAGTGCCCCAATTTCTGCTTTAAACTTTAGGTACCATCCCAAAATGTATCACTGAGGTGACAGAATTTGATTTCGGAGCATGGTTTTTGAACAGGAGCTTGAACTGTTTTGTGGAGTATGAGAAATTCCCTAAGCCCTGGACCCATCGATTTTGGTCAAAAATTAAAATTCCAAAAGTGCCCCAATTTCTTCTTTAAACTTTATGTACCATCCAAATATGTAACACTGAGGTGACAGAAGTTGATTTCGGAGCATGATTTTTGAACAGGAGCTTAGACCGTTTTGTGGCGTATGATAAATTCCCTAAGCCCCGGCCGGACCCATCGATTTTGGTCAAAAATGAAAATTCCAAAAGTGCCCCAATTTCTGCTTTAAACTTTAGGTACCATCCCAAAATGTATCACTGAGGTGACAGAAGTTGTTTTTCGGACCATGATTTTTGAACAGAAGCTTGGACCGTTTTGTGGCGTATGTAAAATTCCATAAGCCCCGGACTCATCGATTTTGGTCAAAAATGAAAATTCCCAAAGTGCCCCAATTTCTGCTTTACACTTTAGGTACCATCCCAAAATGTATCACTGTTGTGACAGAAGTTGATTTCGGACCATGATTTTTGAACAGGAGCTTAGAACGTTTTGTGGCATAGGAGAAATTCCCTAAGCCCTGGACCCATCGATTTTGGTCAAAAATTAAAATTACAAAAGTGCCCCAATTTCTGCTTTAAACTTTCAGTACCATCCCAAAATGTATCACTGAGGTGACAGAAGTTGTTTTCGGACCATTATTTTTTAAAACAGGAGCTTGGACTGTTTTGTGGAGTATGAGAAATTCCCTAAGCCCCGGTCCCATCGATTTTGGTCAAAAATGAAAATTCCAAAAGTGCCCCAATTTCTGCTTTAAACTTTAGGTACCATCCCAAAATGTATCACTGAGGTGACAGAAGTTGTTTTCGGACCATTATTTTTGAACAGGAGCTTGGACTGTTTTGTGGAGTATGAGAAATTCCCTAAGCCCCGGACCCATCAATTTTGATCAAAAATGAAAATTCCAAAAGTACCCCAATTTCTGCTTTAAACTATCGGTACCAGCCCAAAATGTATCACTGAGGTGACAGAAGTTGATTTCGGAGCATGATTTTTGAACAGGAGCTTGGACCGTTTTGTGGCGTATGAGAAATTCTATGAGCCCCGGACCCATCGATTTTGGTCAAAAATGAAAATTCCAAAAGTGCCCCAATTTCTGCTTTAAACTTTATATACCATCCAAATATGTAACACTGAGGTGACAGAAGTTGATTTCGGAGCATGATTTTTGAACAGGAGCTTAGACTGTTTTGTGGCGTATGAGAAATTCCCTAAGCCCCGGCCGGACCCATCGATTTTGGTCAAAAATGAAAATTCCAAAAGTGCCCCAATTTCTGCTTTAAACTTTAGGTAGCATCCCAAAATTTATCATTGAGGTGACAGAAGTTGTTTTCGGACCATGATTTTTGAACAGGAGATTGGACCGTTTTGTGGCGTATGAGAAATTCCATAAGCCCCGGACCCATCGATTTTGGTCAAAAATGAAAATTCCAAAAGTGCACCAATTTCTGCTTTAAACTATCGGTACCAGCCCAAAATGTATCATTGAGGTGACAGAAGTTGTTTTCAGAGCATGGTTTTTGAACAGGAGCTTGGAATGTTTTGTGGAGTATGAGAAATTCCCTAAGCCCCGGACCCATTGATTTTGGTCAAAAATGAAAATTCCAAAAGTGCCCCAATTTCTGCTTTAAACTTTAGGTACCATCCCAAAATCTATCTCTGAGGTGACAGAAATTGTTTTCGGACCATAATTTTTGAACAGGAGCTTGGACCGTTTTGTGGCATATGAGCAATTCCCTAAGCCCCGGACCCATTGATTTTGGTCAAAAATGAAAATTCCAAAAGTGCCCCAATTTCTGCTTTAAACTTTAGGTACCATCCCACAATGTATCACTGAGGTGATAGAAGTTGATTTCGGAGCATGGTTTTTGAACAGGAGCTTGGACTGTTTTGTGGAGTATGAGAAATTTCCTAAGCCCCGGACCCATCGATTCTGGTCAAAAATGAGAATTGCAAAAGTGCCCCAATTTCTGCTTTACACTTTAGGTACCATCCCAAAATGTAACACTGAGTTGACAGAAGTTGATTTCGGAGCATGATTTTTGAACAGGAGCTTGGAACATTCTGTGGCATATGAGAAATTCCCTAAGCCCCGGACCCATCAATTTTGGTCAAAAATGAAAAATCCAAAAGTGCCCCAATTTTTGCTTTACCCTTTAGGTACCATCCCAAAATGTATCACTGAGGTGACAGAAGTTGTTTTCGGACCATTATTTTTGAACAGGAGCTTGGACCGTTTTGTGGCGTATGAGAAATTCCAAAAGCCCCGGACCCATCGATTTTGGTCAAAAATGAAAATTCCAAAAGTGCCCCAATTTCTGCTTTAAACTTTAGGTAGCATCCCAAAATTTATCATTGAGGTGACAGAAGTTGTTTTCAGAGCATGATTTTTGAACAGGAGCTTGGACCGTTTTGTGGCGAATGAGAAATTCCCAAAGCCTCGGACCCATCGATTTTGGTCAAAAATTAAAATTCCCAAAGTGCCCCAATTTCTGCTTTAAACTTTAGGTACCATCCCAAAATGTATCACTAAGGTCACAGAAGTTGATTTCGGAGCATGGTTTTTGAACAGGAGCTTGGAATGTTTTGTGGAGTATGAGAAATTCCCTAAGCCCCGGACCCATTAATTTTGGTCAAAAATGAAAATTCCAAAAGTGCCCCAATTTCTGCTTTAAACTTTAGGTACCATCCCAAAATGTATCACTGAGGTGACAGAATTTGATTTCGGAGCATGGTTTTTGAACAGGAGCTTGAACTGTTTTGTGGAGTATGAGAAATTCCCTAAGCCCTGGACCCATCGATTTTGGTCAAAAATTAAAATTCCAAAAGTGCCCCAATTTCTTCTTTAAACTTTATGTACCATCCAAATATGTAACACTGAGGTAACAGAAGTTGATTTCGGAGCATGATTTTTGAACAGGAGCTTAGACCGTTTGTGGCATATGAGAAATTCCCTAAGCCCCGGCCGGACCCATCGATTTTGGTCAAAAATGAAAATTCCAAAAGTGCCCCAATTTCTGCTTTAAACTTTAGGTACCATCCCAAAATGTATCACTGAGGTGACAGAAGTTGTTTTTCGGACCATGATTTTTGAACAGAAGCTTGGACCGTTTTGTGGCGTATGTAAAATTCCATGAGCCCCGGACTCATCGATTTTGGTCAAAAATGAGAATTCCCAAAGTGCCCCAATTTCTGCTTTACACTTTAGGTACCATCCCAAAATGTATCACTGTTGTGACAGAAGTTGATTTCGGACCATGATTTTGAACAGGAGCTTAGAACGTTTTGTGGCATAGGAGAAATTCCCTAAGCCCTGGACCCATCGATTTTGGTCAAAAATTAAAATTACAAAAGTGCCCCAATTTCTGCTTTAAACTTTCAGTACCATCCCAAAATGTATCACTGAGGTGACAGAAGTTGTTTTCGGACCATTATTTTTTAAAACATGAGCTTGGACTGTTTTGTGGAGTATGAGAAATTCCCTAAGCCCCGGTCCCATCGATTTTGGTCAAAAATGAAAATTCCAAAAGTGCCCCAATTTCTGCTTTAAACTTTAGGTACCATCCCAAAATGTATCACTGAGGTGACAGAAGTTGTTTTCGGACCATTATTTTTGAACAGGAGCTTGGACTGTTTTGTGGAGTATGAGAAATTCCCTAAGCCCCGGACCCATCGATTTTGGTCAAAAATGAAAATTCCAAAAGTACCCCAATTTCTGCTTTAAACTATCGGTACCAGCCCAAAATGTATCACTGAGGTGACAGAAGTTGATTTCGGAGCATGATTTTTGAACAGGAGCTTGGACCGTTTTGTGGCGTATGAGAAATTCTATGAGCCCCGGACCCATCGATTTTGGTCAAAAATGAAAATTCCAAAAGTGCCCCAATTTCTGCTTTAAACTTTAGGTACCATCCCAAAATGTATCACTGAGGTGACAGAAGTTGTTTTCGGACCATTATTTTTGAACAGGAGCTTGGACTGTTTTGTGGAGTATGAGAAATTCCCTAAGCCCCGGACCCATCGATTATGGTCAAAAATGAGAATTCCAAAAGTGCCCCAATTTCTGCTTTAAACTTTAGGTACCATTCCAAAATGTATCACTGAGGTGACAGAATTTGATTTCGGAGCATGGTTTTTGAACAGGTGCTTGGACTGTTTTGTGGAGTATGAGAAATTCCCTAAGCCCTGGACCCATTGATTTTGGTCAAAAATTAAAATTCCAAAAGTGCCCCAATTTCTTCTTTAAACTTTATGTACCATCCAAAATGTATCACTGAGGTGACAGAAGTTGATTTCGGAGCATGATTTTTGAACAGGAGCTTGGAACATTCTGTGGCGTATGAGAAATTCCCTAAGCCCCGGACCCATCAATTTTGGTCAAAAATGAAAATTCCAAAAGTGCCCCAATTTTTGCTTTACCCTTTAGGTACCATCCCAAAATGTATCACTGAGGTGACAGAAGTTGTTTTCGGACCATGATTTTTGAACAGGAGATTGGACCGTTTTGTGGCGTATGAGAAATTCCATAAGCCTCGGACCCATCGATTTTGGTAAAAAATTAAAATTCCCAAAGTGCCCCAATTTCTGCTTTAAACTTTAGGTACCATCCCAAAATGTATCACTGAGGTCACAGAAGTTGATTTCGGAGCATGGTTTTTGAACAGGAGCTTGGAATGTTTTGTGGAGTATGAGAAATTCCCTAAGCCCCGGACCCATTGATTTTGGTCAAAAATGAAAATTCCAAAAGTGCCCCAATTTCTGCTTTAAACTTTAGGTACCATCCCAAAATGTATCACTGAGGTGATAGAATTCGATTTCGGAGCATGGTTTTTGAACAGGAGCTTGAACTGTTTTGTGGAGTATGAGAAATTCCCTAAGCCCTGGACCCATCGATTTTGGTCAAAAATTAAAATTCCAAAAGTGCCCCAATTTCTTCTTTAAACTTTATGTACCATCCAAATATGTAACACTGAGGTGACAGAAGTTGATTTCGGAGCATGATTTTTGAACAGGAGCTTAGACCGTTTTGTGGCGTATGAGAAATTCCCAAAGCCCCGGCCGGACCCATCGATTTTGGTCAAAAATGAAAATTCCAAAAGTGCCCCAATTTCTGCTTTAAACTTTAGGTACCATCCCAAAATGTATCACTGAGGTGACAGAAGTTGTTTTTCGGACCATGATTTTTGAACAGAAGCTTGGACCGTTTTGTGGCGTATGTAAAATTCCATGAGCCCCGGACTCATCGATTTTGGTCAAAAATGAAAATTCCCAAAGTGCCCCAATTTCTGCTTTACACTTTAGGTACCATCCCAAAATGTATCACTGTTGTGACAGAAGTTGATTTCGGACCATGATTTTGAACAGGAGCTTAGAACGTTTTGTGGCATAGGAGAAATTCCCTAAGCCCTGGACCCATCGATTTTGGTCAAAAATTAAAATTACAAAAGTGCCCCAATTTCTGCTTTAAACTTTCAGTACCATCCCAAAATGTATCACTGAGGTGACAGAAGTTGTTTTCGGACCATTATTTTTGAACAGGAGCTTGGACTGTTTTGTGGATTATGAGAAATTCCCTAAGCCCCGGTCCCATCGATTTTGGTCAAAAATGAAAATTCCAAAAGTGCCCCAATTTCTGCTTTAAACTTTAGGTACCATCCCAAAATGTATCACTGAGGTGACAGAAGTTGTTTTCGGACCATTATTTTTGAACAGGAGCTTGGACTGTTTTGTGGAGTATGAGAAATTCCCTAAGCCCCGGACCCATCGATTTTGGTCAAAAATGAAAATTCCAAAAGTACCCCAATTTCTGCTTTAAACTATCGGTACCAGCCCAAAATGTATCACTGAGGTGACAGAAGTTGATTTCGGAGCATGATTTTTGAACAGGAGCTTGGACCATTTTGTCGCGTATGAGAAATTCTATGAGCCCCGGACCCATCGATTTTGGTCAAAAATGAAAATTCCAAAAGTGCCCCAATTTCTGCTTTAAACTTTATATACCATCCAAATATGTAACACTGAGGTGACAGAAGTTGATTTCGGAGCATGATTTTTGAACAGGAGCTTAGACCGTTTTGTGGCATATGAGAAATTCCCTAAGCCCCGGCCAGACCCATCGATTTTGGTCAAAAATGAAAATTCCAAAAGTGCCCCAATTTCTGCTTTAAACTTTAGGTACCATCCCAAAATGTATCACTGAGGTGACAGAAGTTGATTTCGGAGCATGATTTTTTAACAGGAGCTTGGACCGTTTTGTGGCATATGAGAAATTCCCTAAGCCCCGGACACATCGATTTTGGTCAAAAATGAAAATTCCAAAAGTGCCCCAATTTCTGCTTTAAACTTTAGGTAGCATCCCAAAATTTATCATTGAGGTGACAGAAGTTGTTTTCAGAGCATGATTTTTGAACAGGAGCTTGGACCGTTTTGTGGCGAATGAGAAATTCCCAAAGCCTCGGACCCATCGATTTTGGTCAAAAATAAAAATTCCCAAAGTGCCCCAATTTCTGCTTTAAACTTTAGGTACCATCCCAAAATGTATCACTAAGGTCACAGAAGTTGATTTCGGAGCATGGTTTTTGAACAGGAGCTTGGAATGTTTTGTGGAGTATGAGAAATTCCCTAAGCCCCGGACCCATTGATTTTGGTCAAAAATGAAAATTCCAAAAGTGCCCCAATTTCTGCTTTAAACTTTAGGTACCATCCCAAAATGTATCACTGAGGTGACAGAATTTAATTTCGGAGCATGGTTTTTGAACAGGAGCTTGAACTGTTTTGTGGAGTATGAGAAATTCCCTAAGCCCTGGACCCATCGATTTTGGTCAAAAATTAAAATTCCAAAAGTGCCCCAA
The DNA here is from genome assembly GCF_028390025.1 of Pseudophryne corroboree. Lineage (NCBI taxonomy): Eukaryota > Metazoa > Chordata > Amphibia > Anura > Myobatrachidae > Pseudophryne > Pseudophryne corroboree. The sequence goes on along the minus strand of NW_026968228.1, from coordinate 102,932 downwards.
TTTCTTCTTTAAACTTTATGTACCATCCAAATATGTAACACTGAGGTAACAGAAGTTGATTTCGGAGCATGATTTTTGAACAGGAGCTTAGACCGTTTGTGGCATATGAGAAATTCCCTAAGCCCCGGCCGGACCCATCGATTTTGGTCAAAAATGAAAATTCCAAAAGTGCCCCAATTTCTGCTTTAAACTTTAGGTACCATCCCAAAATGTATCACTGAGGTGACAGAAGTTGTTTTTCGGACCATGATTTTTGAACAGAAGCTTGGACCGTTTTGTGGCGTATGTAAAATTCCATGAGCCCCGGACTCATCGATTTTGGTCAAAAATGAGAATTCCCAAAGTGCCCCAATTTCTGCTTTACACTTTAGGTACCATCCCAAAATGTATCACTGTTGTGACAGAAGTTGATTTCGGACCATGATTTTGAACAGGAGCTTAGAACGTTTTGTGGCATAGGAGAAATTCCCTAAGCCCTGGACCCATCGATTTTGGTCAAAAATTAAAATTACAAAAGTGCCCCAATTTCTGCTTTAAACTTTCAGTACCATCCCAAAATGTATCACTGAGGTGACAGAAGTTGTTTTCGGACCATTATTTTTTAAAACATGAGCTTGGACTGTTTTGTGGAGTATGAGAAATTCCCTAAGCCCCGGTCCCATCGATTTTGGTCAAAAATGAAAATTCCAAAAGTGCCCCAATTTCTGCTTTAAACTTTAGGTACCATCCCAAAATGTATCACTGAGGTGACAGAAGTTGTTTTCGGACCATTATTTTTGAACAGGAGCTTGGACTGTTTTGTGGAGTATGAGAAATTCCCTAAGCCCCGGACCCATCGATTTTGGTCAAAAATGAAAATTCCAAAAGTACCCCAATTTCTGCTTTAAACTATCGGTACCAGCCCAAAATGTATCACTGAGGTGACAGAAGTTGATTTCGGAGCATGATTTTTGAACAGGAGCTTGGACCGTTTTGTGGCGTATGAGAAATTCTATGAGCCCCGGACCCATCGATTTTGGTCAAAAATGAAAATTCCAAAAGTGCCCCAATTTCTGCTTTAAACTTTAGGTACCATCCCAAAATGTATCACTGAGGTGACAGAAGTTGTTTTCGGACCATTATTTTTGAACAGGAGCTTGGACTGTTTTGTGGAGTATGAGAAATTCCCTAAGCCCCGGACCCATCGATTATGGTCAAAAATGAGAATTCCAAAAGTGCCCCAATTTCTGCTTTAAACTTTAGGTACCATTCCAAAATGTATCACTGAGGTGACAGAATTTGATTTCGGAGCATGGTTTTTGAACAGGAGCTTGGACTGTTTTGTGGAGTATGAGAAATTCCCTAAGCCCTGGACCCATTGATTTTGGTCAAAAATTAAAATTCCAAAAGTGCCCCAATTTCTTCTTTAAACTTTATGTACCATCCAAAATGTATCACTGAGGTGACAGAAGTTGATTTCGGAGCATGATTTTTGAACAGGAGCTTGGAACATTCTGTGGCGTATGAGAAATTCCCTAAGCCCCGGACCCATCAATTTTGGTCAAAAATGAAAATTCCAAAAGTGCCCCAATTTTTGCTTTACCCTTTAGGTACCATCCCAAAATGTATCACTGAGGTGACAGAAGTTGTTTTCGGACCATGATTTTTGAACAGGAGATTGGACCGTTTTGTGGCGAATGAGAAATTCCATAAGCCTCGGACCCATCGATTTTGGTAAAAAATTAAAATTCCCAAAGTGCCCCAATTTCTGCTTTAAACTTTAGGTACCATCCCAAAATGTATCACTGAGGTCACAGAAGTTGATTTCGGAGCATGGTTTTTGAACAGGAGCTTGGAATGTTTTGTGGAGTATGAGAAATTCCCTAAGCCCCGGACCCATTGATTTTGGTCAAAAATGAAAATTCCAAAAGTGCCCCAATTTCTGCTTTAAACTTTAGGTACCATCCCAAAATGTATCACTGAGGTGATAGAATTTGATTTCGGAGCATGGTTTTTGAACAGGAGCTTGAACTGTTTTGTGGAGTATGAGAAATTCCCTAAGCCCTGGACCCATCGATTTTGGTCAAAAATTAAAATTCCAAAAGTGCCCCAATTTCTTCTTTAAACTTTATGTACCATCCAAATATGTAACACTGAGGTGACAGAAGTTGATTTCGGAGCATGATTTTTGAACAGGAGCTTAGACCGTTTTGTGGCGTATGAGAAATTCCCAAAGCCCCGGCCGGACCCATCGATTTTGGTCAAAAATGAAAATTCCAAAAGTGCCCCAATTTCTGCTTTAAACTTTAGGTACCATCCCAAAATGTATCACTGAGGTGACAGAAGTTGTTTTTCGGACCATGATTTTTGAACAGAAGCTTGGACCGTTTTGTGGCGTATGTAAAATTCCATGAGCCCCGGACTCATCGATTTTGGTCAAAAATGAAAATTCCCAAAGTGCCCCAATTTCTGCTTTACACTTTAGGTACCATCCCAAAATGTATCACTGTTGTGACAGAAGTTGATTTCGGACCATGATTTTGAACAGGAGCTTAGAACGTTTTGTGGCATAGGAGAAATTCCCTAAGCCCTGGACCCATCGATTTTGGTCAAAAATTAAAATTACAAAAGTGCCCCAATTTCTGCTTTAAACTTTCAGTACCATCCCAAAATGTATCACTGAGGTGACAGAAGTTGTTTTCGGACCATTATTTTTGAACAGGAGCTTGGACTGTTTTGTGGATTATGAGAAATTCCCTAAGCCCCGGTCCCATCGATTTTGGTCAAAAATGAAAATTCCAAAAGTGCCCCAATTTCTGCTTTAAACTTTAGGTACCATCCCAAAATGTATCACTGAGGTGACAGAAGTTGTTTTCGGACCATTATTTTTGAACAGGAGCTTGGACTGTTTTGTGGAGTATGAGAAATTCCCTAAGCCCCGGACCCATCGATTTTGGTCAAAAATGAAAATTCCAAAAGTACCCCAATTTCTGCTTTAAACTATCGGTACCAGCCCAAAATGTATCACTGAGGTGACAGAAGTTGATTTCGGAGCATGATTTTTGAACAGGAGCTTGGACCGTTTTGTGGCGTATGAGAAATTCTATGAGCCCCGGACCCATCGATTTTGGTCAAAAATGAAAATTCCAAAAGTGCCCCAATTTCTGCTTTAAACTTTATATACCATCCAAATATGTAACACTGAGGTGACAGAAGTTGATTTCGGAGCATGATTTTTGAACAGGAGCTTAGACCGTTTTGTGGCGTATGAGAAATTCCCTAAGCCCCGGCCAGACCCATCGATTTTGGTCAAAAATGAAAATTCCAAAAGTGCCCCAATTTCTGCTTTAAACTTTAGGTACCATCCCAAAATGTATCACTGAGGTGACAGAAGTTGTTTTCGGACCATTATTTTTGAACAGGAGCTTGGACTGTTTTGTGGAGTATGAGAAATTCCCTAAGCCCCGGACCCATCGATTATGGTCAAAAATGAGAATTCCAAAAGTGCCCCAATTTCTGCTTTAAACTTTAGGTACCATTCCAAAATGTATCACTGAGGTGACAGAATTTGATTTCGGAGCATGGTTTTTGAACAGGAGCTTGGACTGTTTTGTGGAGTATGAGAAATTCCCTAAGCCCTGGACCCATTGATTTTGGTCAAAAATTAAAATTCCAAAAGTGCCCCAATTTCTTCTTTAAACTTTATGTACCATCCAAATATGTAACACTGAGGTGACAGAAGTTGATTTCGGAGCATGATTTTTAAACAGGAGCTTAGACCTTTTTGTGGCGTATGAGAAATTCCCTAAGCCCCGGACCCATCGATTTTGGTCAAAAATGAAAATTCCAAAAGTGCCCCAATTTCTGCTTTAAACTATCGGTACCATCCCAAAATGTATCACTAAGGTGACAGAAGTTGATTTCGGAGCATGATTTTTGAACAGGAGCTTGGACTGTTTTGTGGCGTATGAGAAATTCCCTAAGCCCCGTACCCATCGATTATGGTCAAAAATGAGAATTGCAAAAGTGCCCCAATTTCTGCTTTACACTTTAGGTACCATCCCAAAATGTATCACTGAGGTGACAGAAGTTGTTTCCGGACCATGATTTTTGAACAGAAGCTTGGACCGTTTTGTGGCGTATGTAAAATTCCCAAAGCCCCGGCCGGACCCATCGATTTTGGTCAAAAATGAAAATTCCAAAAGTGCCCCAATTTCTGCTTTAAACTTTAGGTACCATCCCAAAATGTATCACTGAGGTGACAGAAGTTGTTTTTGGACCATTATTTTTGAACAGGAGCTTGGACTGTTTTGTGGAGTATGAGAAATTCCCTAAGCCCCGGACCCATCGATTATGGTTAAAAATGAGAATTGCAAAAGTGCCCCAATTTCTGCTTTACACTTTAGGTACCATCCCAAAATGTAACACTGAGGTGACAGAAGTTGATTTCGGAGCATGATTTTTGAACAGGAGTTTGGAACATTCTGTGGCGTATGAGAAATTCCCTAAGCCCCGGACCCATCAATTTTGGTCAAAAATGAAAATTCCAAAAGTGCCCCAATTTCTGCTTTAAACTTTAGGTACCATCCCAAAATGTATCACTGAGGTCACATAAGTTGTTTTCGGAGCATGGTTTTTGAACAGGAGCTTGGAATGTTTTGTGGAGTATGAGAAATTCCCTAAGCCCCGGACCCATTGATTTTGGTCAAAAATGAAAATTTCCTAAAGTGCCCCAATTTCTGCTTTAAACTTTAGGTACCATCCCAAAATGTATCACTGAGGTGACAGAATTTGATTTCGGAGCATGGTTTTTGAACAGGAGCTTGAACTGTTTTGTGGAGTATGAGAAATTCCCTAAGCCCTGGACCTATCGATTTTGGTCAAAAATTAAAATTCCAAAAGTGCCCCAATTTCTTCTTTAAACTTTAGGTACCATCCAAATATGTAACACTGAGGTGACAGAAGTTGATTTCGGAGCATGATTTTTGAACAGGAGCTTAGACCGTTTTGTGGCGTATGAGAAATTCCCAAAGCCCCGGCCGGACCCATCGATTTTGGTCAAAAATGAAAATTCCAAAAGTGCCCCAATTTCTGCTTTAAATTTTAGGTACCATCCCAAAATGTATCACTGAGGTGACAGAAGTTGTTTTTCGGACCATGATTTTTGAACAGAAGATTGGACCATTTTGTGGCGTATGTAAAATTCCATAAGCCCCGGACTCATCGATTTTGGTCAAAAATGAAAATTCCCAAAGTGCCCCAATTTCTGCTTTACACTTTAGGTACCATCCTAAAATGTATCACTGTTGTGACAGAAGTTGATTTCGGACCATGATTTTTGAACAGGAGCTTAGAACGTTTTGTGGCATAGGAGAAATTCCCTAAGCCCTGGACCCATCGATTTTGGTCAAAAATTAAAATTACAAAAGTGCCCCAATTTCTGCTTTAAACTTTCAGTACCATCCCAAAATGTATCACTGAGGTGACAGAAGTTGTTTTCGGACCATTATTTTTAAACAGGAGCTTGGACTGTTTTGTGGAGTATGAGAAATTCCCTAAGCCCCGGTCCCATCGATTTTGGTCAAAAATGAAAATTCCAAAAGTGCCCCAATTTCTGCTTTAAACTTTAGGTACCATCCCAAAATGTATCACTGAGGTGACAGAAGTTGTTTTCGGACCATTATTTTTGAACAGGAGCTTGGACTGTTTTGTGGAGTATGAGAAATTCCCTAAGCCCCGGACCCATCGATTTTGGTCAAAAATGAAAATTCCAAAAGTACCCCAATTTCTGCTTTAAACTATCGGTACCAGCCCAAAATGTATCACTGAGGTGACAGAAGTTGATTTCGGAGCATGATTTTTGAACAGGAGCTTGGACCGTTTTGTGGCGTATGAGAAATTCTATGAGCCCCGGACCCATCGATTTTGGTCAAAAATGAAAATTCCAAAAGTGCCCCAATTTCTGCTTTAAACTTTAGGTACCATCCCAAAATGTATCACTGAGGTGACAGAAGTTGTTTTCGGACCATTATTTTTGAACAGGAGCTTGGACTGTTTTGTGGAGTATGAGAAATTCCCTAAGCCCCGGACCCATCGATTATGGTCAAAAATGAGAATTCCAAAAGTGCCCCAATTTCTGCTTTAAACTTTAGGTACCATTCCAAAATGTATCACTGAGGTGACAGAATTTGATTTCGGAGCATGGTTTTTGAACAGGAGCTTGGACTGTTTTGTGGAGTATGAGAAATTCCCTAAGCCCTGGACCCATTGATTTTGGTCAAAAATTAAAATTCCAAAAGTGCCCCAATTTCTTCTTTAAACTTTATGTACCATCCAAAATGTATCACTGAGGTGACAGAAGTTGATTTCGGAGCATGATTTTTGAACAGGAGCTTGGAACATTCTGTGGCGTATGAGAAATTCCCTAAGCCCCGGACCCATCAATTTTGGTCAAAAATGAAAATTCCAAAAGTGCCCCAATTTTTGCTTTACCCTTTAGGTACCATCCCAAAATGTATCACTGAGGTGACAGAAGTTGTTTTCGGACCATGATTTTTGAACAGGAGATTGGACCGTTTTGTGGCGTATGAGAAATTCCATAAGCCTCGGACCCATCGATTTTGGTAAAAAATTAAAATTCCCAAAGTGCCCCAATTTCTGCTTTAAACTTTAGGTACCATCCCAAAATGTATCACTGAGGTCACAGAAGTTGATTTCGGAGCATGGTTTTTGAACAGGAGCTTGGAATGTTTTGTGGAGTATGAGAAATTCCCTAAGCCCCGGACCCATTGATTTTGGTCAAAAATGAAAATTCCAAAAGTGCCCCAATTTCTGCTTTAAACTTTAGGTACCATCCCAAAATGTATCACTGAGGTGATAGAATTTGATTTCGGAGCATGGTTTTTGAACAGGAGCTTGAACTGTTTTGTGGAGTATGAGAAATTCCCTAAGCCCTGGACCCATCGATTTTGGTCAAAAATTAAAATTCCAAAAGTGCCCCAATTTCTTCTTTAAACTTTATGTACCATCCAAATATGTAACACTGAGGTGACAGAAGTTGATTTCGGAGCATGATTTTTGAACAGGAGCTTAGACCGTTTTGTGGCGTATGAGAAATTCCCAAAGCCCCGGCCGGACCCATCGATTTTGGTCAAAAATGAAAATTCCAAAAGTGCCCCAATTTCTGCTTTAAACTTTAGGTACCATCCCAAAATGTATCACTGAGGTGACAGAAGTTGTTTTTCGGACCATGATTTTTGAACAGAAGCTTGGACCGTTTTGTGGCGTATGTAAAATTCCATGAGCCCCGGACTCATCGATTTTGGTCAAAAATGAAAATTCCCAAAGTGCCCCAATTTCTGCTTTACACTTTAGGTACCATCCCAAAATGTATCACTGTTGTGACAGAAGTTGATTTCGGACCATGATTTTGAACAGGAGCTTAGAACGTTTTGTGGCATAGGAGAAATTCCCTAAGCCCTGGACCCATCGATTTTGGTCAAAAATTAAAATTACAAAGTGCCCCAATTTCTGCTTTAAACTTTCAGTACCATCCCAAAATGTATCACTGAGGTGACAGAAGTTGTTTTCGGACCATTATTTTTGAACAGGAGCTTGGACTGTTTTGTGGATTATGAGAAATTCCCTAAGCCCCGGTCCCATCGATTTTGGTCAAAAATGAAAATTCCAAAAGTGCCCCAATTTCTGCTTTAAACTTTAGGTACCATCCCAAAATGTATCACTGAGGTGACAGAAGTTGTTTTCGGACCATTATTTTTGAACAGGAGCTTGGACTGTTTTGTGGAGTATGAGAAATTCCCTAAGCCCCGGACCCATCGATTTTGGTCAAAAATGAAAATTCCAAAAGTACCCCAATTTCTGCTTTAAACTATCGGTACCAGCCCAAAATGTATCACTGAGGTGACAGAAGTTGATTTCGGAGCATGATTTTTGAACAGGAGCTTGGACCGTTTTGTGGCGTATGAGAAATTCTATGAGCCCCGGACCCATCGATTTTGGTCAAAAATGAAAATTCCAAAAGTGCCCCAATTTCTGCTTTAAACTTTATATACCATCCAAATATGTAACACTGAGGTGACAGAAGTTGATTTCGGAGCATGATTTTTGAACAGGAGCTTAGACCGTTTTGTGGCGTATGAGAAATTCCCTAAGCCCCGGCCAGACCCATCGATTTTGGTCAAAAATGAAAATTCCAAAAGTGCCCCAATTTCTGCTTTAAACTTTAGGTACCATCCCAAAATGTATCACTGAGGTGACAGAAGTTGTTTTCGGACCATTATTTTTGAACAGGAGCTTGGACTGTTTTGTGGAGTATGAGAAATTCCCTAAGCCCCAGACCCATCGATTATGGTCAAAAATGAGAATTCCAAAAGTGCCCCAATTTCTGCTTTAAACTTTAGGTACCATTCCAAAATGTATCACTGAGGTGACAGAATTTGATTTCGGAGCATGGTTTTTGAACAGGAGCTTGGACTGTTTTGTGGAGTATGAGAAATTCCCTAAGCCCTGGACCCATTGATTTTGGTCAAAAATTAAAATTCCAAAAGTGCCCCAATTTCTTCTTTAAACTTTATGTACCATCCAAATATGTAACACTGAGGTGACAGAAGTTGATTTCGGAGCATGATTTTTAAACAGGAGCTTAGAACTTTTTGTGGCGTATGAGAAATTCCCTAAGCCCCGGACCCATCGATTTTGGTCAAAAATGAAAATTCCAAAAGTGCCCCAATTTCTGCTTTAAACTATCGGTACCATCCCAAAATGTATCACTAAGGTGACAGAAGTTGATTTCGGAGCATGATTTTTGAACAGGAGCTTGGACTGTTTTGTGGCGTATGAGAAATTCCCTAAGCCCCGTACCCATCGATTATGGTCAAAAATGAGAATTGCAAAAGTGCCCCAATTTCTGCTTTACACTTTAGGTACCATCCCAAAATGTATCACTGAGGTGACAGAAGTTGTTTCCGGACCATGATTTTTGAACAGAAGCTTGGACCGTTTTGTGGCGTATGTAAAATTCCCAAAGCCCCGGCCGGACCCATCGATTTTGGTCAAAAATGAAAATTCCAAAAGTGCCCCAATTTCTGCTTTAAACTTTAGGTACCATCCCAAAATGTATCACTGAGGTGACAGAAGTTGTTTTCGGACCATTATTTTTGAACAGGAGCTTGGACTGTTTTGTGGAGTATGAGAAATTCCCTAAGCCCCGGACCCATCGATTATGGTTAAAAATGAGAATTGCAAAAGTGCCCCAATTTCTGCTTTACACTTTAGGTACCATCCCAAAATGTAACACTGAGGTGACAGAAGTTGATTTCGGAGCATGATTTTTGAACAGGAGTTTGGAACATTCTGTGGCGTATGAGAAATTCCCTAAGCCCCGGACCCATCAATTTTGGTCAAAAATGAAAATTCCAAAAGTTCCCCAATTTTTGCTTTACCCTTTAGGTACCATCCCAAAATGTATCACTGAGGTGACAGAAGTTGTTTTCGGACCATGATTTTTGAACAGGAGATTGGACTGTTTTGTGGCGTATGAGAAATTCCATAAGCCTCGGACCCATCGATTTTGGTCAAAAATTAAAATTCCCAAAGTGCCCCAATTTCTGCTTTAAACTTTAGGTACCATCCCAAAATGTATCACTGAGGTCACATAAGTTGTTTTCGGAGCATGGTTTTTGAACAGGAGCTTGGAATGTTTTGTGGAGTATGAGAAATTCCCTAAGCCCCGGACCCATTGATTTTGGTCAAAAATGAAAATTCCAAAAGTGCCCCAATTTCTGCTTTAAACTTTAGGTACCATCCCAAAATGTATCACTGAGGTGACAGAATTTGATTTCGGAGCATGGTTTTTGAACAGGAGCTTGAACTGTTTTGTGGAGTATGAGAAATTCCCTAAGCCCTGGACCTATCGATTTTGGTCAAAAATTAAAATTCCAAAAGTGCCCCAATTTCTTCTTTAAACTTTAGGTACCATCCAAATATGTAACACTGAGGTGACAGAAGTTGATTTCGGAGCATGATTTTTGAACAGGAGCTTAGACCGTTTTGTGGCGTATGAGAAATTCCCAAAGCCCCGGCCGGACCCATCGATTTTGGTCAAAAATGAAAATTCCAAAAGTGCCCCAATTTCTGCTTTAAATTTTAGGTACCATCCCAAAATGTATCACTGAGGTGACAGAAGTTGTTTTTCGGACCATGATTTTTGAACAGAAGATTGGACCGTTTTGTGGCGTATGTAAAATTCCATAAGCCCCGGACTCATCGATTTTGGTCAAAAATGAAAGTTCCCAAAGTGCCCCAATTTCTGCTTTACACTTTAGGTACCATCCTAAAATGTATCACTGTTGTGACAGAAGTTGATTTCGGACCATGATTTTTGAACAGGAGCTTAGAACGTTTTGTGGCATAGGAGAAATTCCCTAAGCCCTGGACCCATCAATTTTGGTCAAAAATTAAAATTACAAAAGTGCCCCAATTTCTGCTTTAAACTTTCAGTACCATCCCAAAATGTATCACTGAGGTGACAGAAGTTGTTTTCGGACCATTATTTTTAAACAGGAGCTTGGACTGTTTTGTGGAGCATGAGAAATTCCCTAAGCCCCGGTCCCATCGATTTTGGTCAAAAATGAAAATTCCAAAAGTGCCCCAATTTCTGCTTTAAACTTTAGGTACCATCCCAAAATGTATCACTGAGGTTACAGAAGTTGATTTCGGAGCATGATTTTTGAACAGGAGCTTGAACTGTTTTGTGGAGTATGAGAAATTCCCTAAGCCCTGGACCCATCGATTTTGGTCAAAAATGAAAATTCCCAAAGTGCCCCAATTTCTGCTTTACACTTTAGGTACCATCCTAAAATGTATCACTGTTGTGACAGAAGTTGATTTCGGACCATGTTTTTTGAACAGGAGCTTAGAACGTTTTGTGGCATAGGAGAAATTCTTTAAGCCCTGGACCCATCGATTTTGGTCAAAAATGAAAATTCCAAAAGTACCCCAATTTCTGCTTTAAACTATCGGTACCAGCCCAAAATGTATCACTGAGGTGACAGAAGTTGATTTCGGAGCATGATTTTTGAACAGGAGCTTGGACCGTTTTGTGGCGTATGAGAAATTCTATGAGCCCCGGACCCATCGATTTTGGTCAAAAATGAAAATTCCAAAAGTGCCCCAATTTCTGCTTTAAACTTTATATACCATCCAAATATGTAACACTGAGGTGACAGAAGTTGATTTCGGAGCATGATTTTTGAACAGGAGCTTAGACCGTTTTGTGGCATATGAGAAATTCCCTAAGCCCCGGCCGGACCCATTGATTTTGGTCAAAAATGAAAATTCCAAAAGTGCCCCAATTTCTGCTTTAAACTTTAGGTACCATCCCAAAATGTATCACTGAGGTGACAGAAGTTGTTTTCGGACCATTATTTTTGAACAGGAGCTTGGACTGTTTTGTGGAGTATGAGAAATTCCCTAAGCCCTGGACCCATCGATTTTGGTCAAAAATGAAAATTCCAAAAGTGCCCCAATTTCTGCTTTAAACTTTAGGTACCATCCCAAAATGTATCACTGAGGTTACAGAAGTTGTTTTCGGACCATTATTTTTAAACAGGAGCTTGGACTGTTTTGTGGAGTATGAGAAATTCCCTAAGCCCCGGACCCATCGATTATGGTCAAAAATGAGAATTGCAAAAGTGCCCCAATTTCTGCTTTACACTTTAGGTACCATCCCAAAATGTAACACTGAGGTGACAGAAGTTGATTTCGGAGCATGATTTTTGAACAGGAGCTTGGAACATTCTGTGGCGTATGAGAAATTCCCTAAGCCCCGGACCCATCAATTTTGGTCAAAAATGAAAATTCCAAAAGTGCCCCAATTTTTGCTTTACCCTTTAGGTACCATCCCAAAATGTATCACTGAGGTGACAGAAGTTGTTTTCGGACCATGATTTTTGAACAGGAGATTGGACCTTTTTGTGGCATATGAGAAATTCCATAAGCCTCGGACCCATCGATTTTGGTAAAAAATTAAAATTCCCAAAGTGCCCCAATTTCTGCTTTAAACTTTAGGTACCATCCCAAAATGTATCACTGAGGTCACAGAAGTTGATTTCGGAGCATGGTTTTTGAACAGGAGCTTGGAATGTTTTGTGGAGTATGAGAAATTCCCTAAGCCCCGGACCCATTGATTTTGGTCAAAAATGAAAATTCCAAAAGTGCCCCAATTTCTGCTTTAAACTTTAGGTACCATCCCAAAATGTATCACTGAGGTGACAGAATTTGATTTCGGAGCATGGTTTTTGAACAGGAGCTTGAACTGTTTTGTGGAGTATGAGAAATTCCCTAAGCCCTGGACCCATCGATTTTGGTCAAAAATTAAAATTCCAAAAGTGCCCCAATTTCTTCTTTAAACTTTATGTACCATCCAAATATGTAACACTGAGGTGACAGAAGTTGATTTCGGAGCATGATTTTTGAACAGGAGCTTAGACCGTTTTGTGGCGTATGATAAATTCCCTAAGCCCCGGCCGGACCCATCGATTTTGGTCAAAAATGAAAATTCCAAAAGTGCCCCAATTTCTGCTTTAAACTTTAGGTACCATCCCAAAATGTATCACTGAGGTGACAGAAGTTGTTTTTCGGACCATGATTTTTGAACAGAAGCTTGGACCGTTTTGTGGCGTATGTAAAATTCCAAAAGCCCCGGACTCATCGATTTTGGTCAAAAATGAAAATTCCCAAAGTGCCCCAATTTCTGCTTTACACTTTAGGTACCATCCCAAAATGTATCACTGTTGTGACAGAAGTTGATTTCGGACCATGATTTTTGAACAGGAGCTTAGAACGTTTTGTGGCATAGGAGAAATTCCCTACGCCCTGGACCCATCGATTTTGGTCAAAAATTAAAATTACAAAAGTGCCCCAATTTCTGCTTTAAACTTTCAGTACCATCCCAAAATGTATCACTGAGGTGACAGAAGTTGTTTTCGGACCATTATTTTTTAAAACAGGAGCTTGGACTGTTTTGTGGAGTATGAGAAATTCCCTAAGCCCCGGTCCCATCGATTTTGGTCAAAAATGAAAATTCCAAAAGTGCCCCAATTTCTGCTTTAAACTTTAGGTACCATCCCAAAATGTATCACTGAGGTGACAGAAGTTGTTTTCGGACCATTATTTTTGAACAGGAGCTTGGACTGTTTTGTGGAGTATGAGAAATTCCCTAAGCCCCGGACCCATCGATTTTGGTCAAAAATGAAAATTCCAAAAGTACCCCAATTTCTGCTTTAAACTATCGGTACCAGCCCAAAATGTATCACTGAGGTGACAGAAGTTGATTTCGGAGCATGATTTTTGAACAGGAGCTTGGACCGTTTTGTGGCGTATGAGAAATTCTATGAGCCCCGAACCCATCGATTTTGGTCAAAAAAGAAAATTCCAAAAGTGCCCCAATTTCTGCTTTAAACTTTATATACCATCCAAATATGTAACACTGAGGTGACAGAAGTTGATTTCGGAGCATGATTTTTGAACAGGAGCTTAGACCGTTTTGTGGCGTATGAGAAATTCCCTAAGCCCCGGCCGGACCCATCGATTTTGGTCAAAAATGAAAATTCCAAAAGTGCCCCAATTTCTGCTTTAAACTTTAGGTAGCATCCCAAAATTTATCATTGAGGTGACAGAAGTTGTTTTCGGACCATGATTTTTGAACAGGAGATTGGACCGTTTTGTGGCGTATGAGAAATTCCATAAGCCCCGGACCCATCGATTTTGGTCAAAAATGAAAATTCCAAAAGTGCACCAATTTCTGCTTTAAACTATCGGTACCAGCCCAAAATGTATCATTGAGGTGACAGAAGTTGTTTTCAGAGCATGGTTTTTGAACAGGAGCTTGGAATGTTTTGTGGAGTATGAGAAATTCCCTAAGCCCCGGACCCATTGATTTTGGTCAAAAATGAAAATTCCAAAAGTGCCCCAATTTCTGCTTTAAACTTTAGGTACCATCCCAAAATCTATCTCTGAGGTGACAGAAATTGTTTTCGGACCATAATTTTTGAACAGGAGCTTGGACCGTTTTGTGGCATATGAGCAATTCCCTAAGCCCCGGACCCATTGATTTTGGTCAAAAATGAAAATTCCAAAAGTGCCCCAATTTCTGCTTTAAACTTTAGGTACCATCCCACAATGTATCACTGAGGTGATAGAAGTTGATTTCGGAGCATGGTTTTTGAACAGGAGCTTGGACTGTTTTGTGGAGTATGAGAAATTTCCTAAGCCCCGGACCCATCGATTCTGGTCAAAAATGAGAATTGCAAAAGTGCCCCAATTTCTGCTTTACACTTTAGGTACCATCCCAAAATGTAACACTGAGTTGACAGAAGTTGATTTCGGAGCATGATTTTTGAACAGGAGCTTGGAACATTCTGTGGCATATGAGAAATTCCCTAAGCCCCGGACCCATCAATTTTGGTCAAAAATGAAAAATCCAAAAGTGCCCCAATTTTTGCTTTACCCTTTAGGTACCATCCCAAAATGTATCACTGAGGTGACAGAAGTTGTTTTCGGACCATTATTTTTGAACAGGAGCTTGGACCGTTTTGTGGCGTATGAGAAATTCCAAAAGCCCCGGACCCATCGATTTTGGTCAAAAATGAAAATTCCAAAAGTGCCCCAATTTCTGCTTTAAACTTTAGGTACCATCCCAAAATGTATCACTGAGGTGACAGAAGTTGATTTCGGAGCATGATTTTTTAACAGGAGCTTGGACCGTTTTGTGGCATATGAGAAATTCCCTAAGCCCCGGACACATCGATTTTGGTCAAAAATGAAAATTCCAAAAGTGCCCCAATTTCTGCTTTAAACTTTAGGTAGCATCCCAAAATTTATCATTGAGGTGACAGAAGTTGTTTTCAGAGCATGATTTTTGAACAGGAGCTTGGACCGTTTTGTGGCGAATGAGAAATTCCAAAAGCCTCGGACCCATCGATTTTGGTCAAAAATTAAAATTCCCAAAGTGCCCCAATTTCTGCTTTAAACTTTAGGTACCATCCCAAAATGTATCACTAAGGTCACAGAAGTTGATTTCGGAGCATGGTTTTTGAACAGGAGCTTGGAATGTTTTGTGGAGTATGAGAAATTCCCTAAGCCCCGGACCCATTGATTTTGGTCAAAAATGAAAATTCCAAAAGTGCCCCAATTTCTGCTTTAAACTTTAGGTACCATTCCAAAATGTATCACTGAGGTGACAGAATTTGATTTCGGAGCATGGTTTTTGAACAGGAGCTTGGACTGTTTTGTGGAGTATGAGAAATTCCCTAAGCCCTGGACCCATTGATTTTGGTCAAAAATTAAAATTCCAAAAGTGCCCCAATTTCTTCTTTAAACTTTATGTACCATCCAAATATGTAACACTGAGGTGACAGAAGTTGATTTCGGAGCATGATTTTTAAACTGGAGCTTAGACCTTTTTGTGGCGTATGAGAAATTCCCTAAGCCCCGGACCCATCGATTTTGGTCAAAAATGAAAATTCCAAAAGTGCCCCAATTTCTGCTTTAAACTATCGGTACCATCCCAAAAAGTATCACTAAGGTGACAGAAGTTGATTTCGGAGCATGATTTTTGAACAGGAGCTTGGACTGTTTTGTGGCGTATGAGAAATTCCCTAAGCCCTGGACCCATCGATTTTGGTCAAAAATGAAAATTCCAAAAGTGCCCCAATTTCTGCTTTAAACTATCGGTACCATCCCAAAAAGTATCACTAAGGTGACAGAAGTTGATTTCGGAGCATGATTTTTGAACAGGAGCTTGGACTGTTTTGTGGCGTATGAGAAATTCCCTAAGCCCCGGACCCATCGATTATGGTCAAAAATGAGAATTGCAAAAGTGCCCCAATTTCTGCTTTACACTTTAGGTACCATCCCAAAATGTATCACTGAGGTGACAGAAGTTGTTTCCGGACCATGATTTTTGAACAGAAGCTTGGACCGTTTTGTGGCGTATGTAAAATTCCCTAAGCCCCGGACTCATCGATTTTGGTCAAAAATGAAAATTCCAAAAGTGCCCCAATTTCTGCTTTACACTTTAGGTACCATCCCAAAATGTATCACTGTTGTGACAGAAGTTGATTTCGGACCATGATTTTTGAACAGGAGCTTAGAACGTTTTGTGGCATAGGAGAAATTCCCTAAGCCCTGGACCCATCGATTTTGGTCAAAATGTAAAATTACAAAAGTGCCCCAATTTCTGCTTTAAACTTTCAGTACCATCCCAAAATGTATCACTGAGGTGACAGAAGTTGTTTTCGGACCATTATTTTTAAACAGGAGCTTGGACTGTTTTGTGGAGTATGAGAAATTCCCTAAGCCCTGGACCCATCGATTTTGGTCAAAAATGAAAATTCCAAAAGTGCCCCAATTTCTGCTTTACACTTTAGGTACCATCCCAAAATGTATCACTGAGGTTACAGAAGTTGTTTTCGGACCATTATTTTTGAACAGGAGCTTGGACTGTTTTGTGGAGTATGAGAAATTTCCTAAGCCCCGGACCCATCGATTATGGTCAAAAATGAGAATTGCAAAAGTGCCCCAATTTCTGCTTTACACTTTAGGTACCATCCCAAAATGTAACACTAAGGTGACAGAAGTTGATTTCGGAGCATGATTTTTGAACAGGAGCTTGGAACATTCTGTGGCGTATGAGACATTCCCTAAGCCCCGGACCCATCAATTTTGGTCAAAAATGAAAATTCCAAAAGTGCCCCAATTTTTGCTTTACCCTTTAGGTACCATCCCAAAATGTATCACTGAGGTGACAGAAGTTGTTTTCGGACCATGATTTTTGAACAGGAGATTGGACTGTTTTGTGGCGTATGAGAAATTCCATAAGCCTCGGACCCATTGATTTTGGTCAAAAATGAAAATTCCCAAAGTGCCCCAATTTCTGCTTTAAACTTTAGGTACCATCCCAAAATGTATCACTGAGGTCACAGAAGTTGTTTTCGGAGCATGGTTTTTGAACAGGAGCTTGGAATGTTTTGTGGAGTATGAGAAATTCCCTAAGCCTTGGACCCATCGATTTTGGTCAAAAATTAAAATTCCAAAAGTGCCCCAATTTCTTCTTTAAACTTTATGTACCATCCAAATATGTAACACTGAGGTGACAGAAGTTGATTTCGGAGCATGATTTTTGAACAGGAGCTTAGACCGTTTTGTGGCGTATGAGAAATTCCCTAAGCCCCGGCCGGACCCATCGATTTTGGTCAAAAATGAAAATTCCAAAAGTGCCCCAATTTCTGCTTTAAACTTTAGGTACCATCCCAAAATGTATCACTGAGGTGACAGAAGTTGTTTTTCGGACCATGATTTTTGAACAGAAGCTTGGACCGTTTTGTGGCGTATGTAAAATTCCATAAGCCCCGGACTCATCGATTTTGGTCAATAATGAAAATTCCCAAAGTGCCCAAATTTCTGCTTTACACTTTAGGTACCATCCTAAAATGTATCACTGTTGTGACAGAAGTTGATTTCGGACCATGATTTTTGAACAGGAGCTTAGAACGTTTTGTGGCATAGGAGAAATTCCCTAAGCCCTGGACCCATCGATTTTGGTCAAAAATTAAAATTACAAAAGTGCCCCAATTTCTGCTTTAAACTTTCAGTACCATCCCAAAATGTATCACTGAGGTGACAGAAGTTGTTTTCGGACCATTATTTTTAAACAGGAGCTTGGACTGTTTTGTGGAGTATGAGAAATTCCCTAAGCCCCGGTCCCATCGATTTTGGTCAAAAATGAAAATTCCAAAAGTGCCCCAATTTCTGCTTTAAACTTTAGGTTCCATCCCAAAATGTATCACTGAGGTGACAGAAGTTGTTTTCGGACCATTATTTTTGAACAGGAGCTTGGACTGTTTTGTGGAGTATGAGAAATTCTATGAGCCCCGGACCCATCGATTTTGGTCAAAAATGAAAATTCCAAAAGTGCCCCAATTTCTGCTTTAAACTTTATATACCATCCAAATATGTAACACTGAGGTGACAGAAGTTGATTTCGGAGCATGATTTTTGAACAGGAGCTTAGACCGTTTTGTGGCGTATGAGAAATTCCCTAAGCCCCGGCCGGACCCATCGATTTTGGTCAAAAATGAAAATTCCAAAAGTGTCCCAATTTCTGCTTTAAACTTTAGGTACTGTACCATCCCAAAATGTATCACTGAGGTGACAGAAGTTGTTTTCGGACCATTATTTTTAAACAGGAGCTTGGACTGTTTTGTGGAGTATGAGAAATTCCCTAAGCCCTGGACCCATCGATTTTGGTCAAAAATGAAAATTCCAAAAGTGCCCCAATTTCTGCTTTAAACTTTAGGTACCATCCCAAAATGTATCACTGAGGTTACAGAAGTTGTTTTCGGACCATTATTTTTGAACAGGAGCTTGGACTGTTTTGTGGAGTATGAGAAATTCCCTAAGCCCCGGCCCCATCGATTATGGTCAAAAATGAGAATTGCAAAAGTGCCCCAATTTCTGCTTTACACTTTAGGTACCATCCCAAAATGTAACACTGAGGTGACAGAAGTTGATTTCGGAGCATGATTTTTGAACAGGAGCTTGGAACATTCTGTGGCGTATGAGAAATTCCCTAAGCCCCGGACCCATCAATTTTGGTCAAAAAATGAAAATTCCAAAAGTGCCCCAATTTTTGCTTTACCCTTTAGGTACCATCCCAAAATGTATCACTGAGGTGACAGAAGTTGTTTTCGGACCATGATTTTTGAACAGGAGATTGGACTGTTTTGTGGCATATGAGAAATTCCATAAGCCTCGGACCAATCGATTTTGGTAAAAAATTAAAATTCCCAAAGTGCCCCAATTTCTGCTTTAAACTTTAGGTACCATCCCAAAATGTATCACTGAGGTCACAGAAGTTGTTTTCGGAGCATGGTTTTTGAACAGGAGCTTGGAATGTTTTGTGGAGTATGAGAAATTCCCTAAGCCCCGGACTCATCGATTTTGGTCAAAAATGAAAATTCCAAAAGTGCCCCAATTTCTGCTTTACACTTTAGGTACCATCCCAAAATGTATCACTGTTGTGACAGAAGTTGATTTCGGACCATGATTTTTGAACAGGAGCTTAGAACGTTTTGTGGCATAGGAGAAATTCCCTAAGCCCTGGACCCATCGATTTTGGTCAAAAATTAAAATTACAAAAGTGCCCCAATTTCTGCTTTAAACTTTCAGTACCATCCCAAAATGTATCACTGAGGTGACAGAAGTTGTTTTCGGACCATTATTTTTAAACAGGAGCTTGGACTGTTTTGTGGAGTATGAGAAATTCCCTAAGCCCTGGACCCATCGATTTTGGTCAAAAATGAAAATTCCAAAAGTGCCCCAATTTCTGCTTTACACTTTAGGTACCATCCCAAAATGTATCACTGAGGTTACAGAAGTTGTTTTCGGACCATTATTTTTGAACAGGAGCTTGGACCGTTTTGTGGCGTATGAGAAATTCCCTAAGCCCCGGCCGGACCCATCGATTTTGGTCAAAAATGAAAATTCCAAAAGTGCCCCAATTTCTGCTTTAAACTTTAGGTACCATCCCAAAATGTATCACTGAGGTGACAGAAGTTGTTTTTCGGACCATGATTTTTGAACAGAAGCTTGGACCGTTTTGTGGCGTATGTAAAATTCCATAAGCCCCGGACTCATCGATTTTGGTCAATAATGAAAATTCCCAAAGTGCCCAAATTTCTGCTTTACACTTTAGGTACCATCCTAAAATGTATCACTGTTGTGACAGAAGTTGATTTCGGACCATGATTTTTGAACAGGAGCTTAGAACGTTTTGTGGCATAGGAGAAATTCCCTAAGCCCTGGACCCATCGATTTTGGTCAAAAATTAAAATTACAAAAGTGCCCCAATTTCTGCTTTAAACTTTCAGTACCATCCCAAAATGTATCACTAAGGTGACAGAAGTTGATTTCGGACCATTATTTTTAAACAGGAGCTTGGACTGTTTTGTGGAGTATGAGAAATTCCCTAAGCCCCGGTCCCATCGATTTTGGTCAAAAATGAAAATTCCAAAAGTGCCCCAATTTCTGCTTTAAACTTTAGGTACCATCCCAAAATGTATCACTGAGGTGACAGAAGTTGTTTTCGGACCATTATTTTTGAACAGGAG
This sequence comes from Pseudophryne corroboree, assembly GCF_028390025.1. Lineage (NCBI taxonomy): Eukaryota > Metazoa > Chordata > Amphibia > Anura > Myobatrachidae > Pseudophryne > Pseudophryne corroboree. Next base: position 82,764 of record NW_026968228.1, on the reverse strand, counting down.
CTTGGACTGTTTTGTGGAGTATGAGAAATTCTATGAGCCCCGGACCCATCGATTTTGGTCAAAAATGAAAATTCCAAAAGTGCCCCAATTTCTGCTTTAAACTTTATATACCATCCAAATATGTAACACTGAGGTGACAGAAGTTGATTTCGGAGCATGATTTTTGAACAGGAGCTTAGACCGTTTTGTGGCGTATGAGAAATTCCCTAAGCCCCGGCCGGACCCATCGATTTTGGTCAAAAATGAAAATTCCAAAAGTGCCCCAATTTCTGCTTTAAACTTTAGGTACCATCCCAAAATGTATCACTGAGGTGACAGAAGTTGTTTTCGGACCATTATTTTTAAACAGGAGCTTGGACTGTTTTGTGGAGTATGAGAAATTCCCTAAGCCCTGGACCCATCGATTTTGGTCAAAAATGAAAATTCAAAAAGTGCCCCAATTTCTGCTTTAAACTTTAGGTACCATCCCAAAATGTATCACTGAGGTTACAGAAGTTGTTTCCGGACCATTATTTTTGAACAGGAGCTTGGACTGTTTTGTGGAGTATGAGAAATTCCCTAAGCCCCGGCCCCATCGATTATGGTCAAAAATGAGAATTGCAAAAGTGCCCCAATTTCTGCTTTACACTTTAGGTACCATCCCAAAATGTAACACTGAGGTGACAGAAGTTGATTTCGGAGCATGATTTTTGAACAGGAGCTTGGAACATTCTGTGGCGTATGAGAAATTCCCTAAGCCCCGGACCCATCAATTTTGGTCAAAAATGAAAATTCCAAAAGTGCCCCAATTTTTGCTTTACCCTTTAGGTACCATCCCAAAATGTATCACTGAGGTGACAGAAGTTGTTTTCGGACCATGATTTTTAAACAGGAGATTGGACTGTTTTGTGGCGTATGAGAAATTCCATAAGCCTCGGACCCATCGATTTTGGTCAAAAATTAAAATTCCCAAAGTGCCCCAATTTCTGCTTTAAACTTTAGGTACCATCCCAAAATGTATCACTGAGGTGACAGAAGTTGTTTTCGGAGCATGGTTTTTGAACAGGAGCTTGGAATGTTTTGTGGAGTATGAGAAATTCCCTAAGCCCTGGACCCATCGATTTTGGTCAAAAATTAAAATTCCAAAAGTGCCCCAATTTCTTCTTTAAACTTTATGTACCATCCAAATATGTAACACTGCGGTGACAGAAGTTGATTTCGGAGCATGATTTTTGAACAGGAGCTTAGACCGTTTTGTGGCGTATGAGAAATTCCCTAAGCCCCGGCCGGACCCATCGATTTTGGTCAAAAATGAAAATTCCAAAAGTGCCCCAATTTCTGCTTTTAACTTTAGGTACCATCCCAAAATGTATCACTGAGGTGACAGAAGTTGTTTTTCGGACCATGATTTTTGAACAGAAGCTTGGACCGTTTTGTGGCGTATGTAAAATTCCATAAGCCCCGGACTCATCGATTTTGGTCAAAAATGAAAATTCCCAAAGTACCAAAATTTCTGCTTTACACTTTAGGTACCATCCTAAAATGTATCACTGTTGTGACAGAAGTTGATTTCGGAGCATGATTTTTGAACAGGAGCTTAGACCGTTTTGTGGCGTATGAGAAATTCCCTAAGCCCCGGCCGGACCCATCGATTTTGGTCAAAAATGAAAATTCCAAAAGTGCCCCAATTTCTGCTTTAAACTTTCAGTACCATCCCAAAATGTATCACTGAGGTGACAGAAGTTGTTTTCGGACCATTATTTTTAAACAGGAGCTTGAACTGTTTTGTGGAGTATGAGAAATTCCCTAAGCCCTGGACCCATCGATTTTGGTCAAAAATGAAAATTCCAAAAGTGCCCCGATTTCTGCTTTAAACTTTAGGTACCATCCCAAAATGTATCACTGAGGTTACAGAAGTTGTTTTCGGACCATTATTTTTGAACAGGAGCTTGGACTGTTTTGTGGAGTATGAGAAATTCCCTAAGCCCCGGACCCATCGATTATGGTCAAAAATGAGAATTGCAAAAGTGCCCCAATTTCTGCTTTACACTTTAGGTACCATCCCAAAATGTAACACTGAGGTGACAGAAGTTGATTTCGGAGCATGATTTTTGAACAGGAGCTTGGAACATTCTGTGGCGTATGAGAAATTCCCTAAGCCCCGGACCCATCAATTTTGGTCAAAAATGAAAATTCCAAAAGTGCCCCAATTTTTGCTTTACCCTTTAGGTACCATCCCAAAATGTATCACTGAGGTGACAGAAGTTGTTTTCGGACCATGATTTTTGAACAGGAGATTGGACCGTTTTGTGGCGTATGAGAAATTCCATAAGCCTCGGACACATCGATTTTGGTAAAAAATTAAAATTCCCAAAGTGCCCCAATTTCTGCTTTAAACTTTAGGTACCATCCCAAAATGTATCACTGAGGTCACAGAAGTTGATTTCGGAGCATGGTTTTTGAACAGGAGCTTGGAATGTTTTGTGGAGTATGAGAAATTCCCTAAGCCCCGGACCCATTGATTTTGGTCAAAAATGAAAATTCCAAAAGTGCCCCAATTTCTGCTTTAAACTTTAGGTACCATCCCAAAATGTATCACTGAGGTGACAGAATTTGATTTCGGAGCATGGTTTTTGAACAGGAGCTTGAACTGTTTTGTGGAGTATGAGAAATTCCCTAAGCCCTGGACCCATCGATTTTGGTCAAAAATTAAAATTCCAAAAGTGCCCCAATTTCTTCTTTAAACTTTATGTACCATCCAAATATGTAACACTGAGGTGACAGAAGTTGATTTCGGAGCATGATTTTTGAACAGGAGCTTAGACCGTTTTGTGGCGTATGAGAAATTCCCTAAGCCCCGGCCGGACCCATCGATTTTGGTCAAAAATGAAAATTCCAAAAGTGCCCCAATTTCTGCTTTAAACTTTAGGTACCATCCCAAAATGTATCACTGAGGTGACAGAAGTTGTTTTTCGGACCATGATTTTTGAACAGAAGCTTGGACCGTTTTGTGGCATATGTAAAATTCCATGAGCCCCGGACTCATCGATTTTGGTCAAAAATGAAAATTCCCAAAGTGCCCCAATTTCTTCTTTACACTTTAGGTACCATCCCAAAATGTATCACTGTTGTGACAGAAGTTGATTTCGGACCATGATTTTGAACAGGAGCTTAGAACGTTTTGTGGCATAGGAGAAATTCCCTAAGCCCTGGACCCATCGATTTTGGTCAAAAATTAAAATTACAAAAGTGCCCCAATTTCTGCTTTAAACTTTCAGTACCATCCCAAAATGTATCACTGAGGTGACAGAAGTTGTTTTCGGACCATTATTTTTTAAAACAGGAGCTTGGACTGTTTTGTGGAGTATGAGAAATTCCCTAAGCCCCGGTCCCATCGATTTTGGTCAAAAATGAAAATTCCAAAAGTGCCCCAATTTCTGCTTTAAACTTTAGGTACCATCCCAAAATGTATCACTGAGGTGACAGAAGTTGATTTCGGAGCATGATTTTTGAACAGGAGCTTGGACCGTTTTGTGGCGTATGAGAAATTCTATGAGCCCCGGACCCATCGATTTTGGTCAAAAATGAAAATTCCAAAAGTGCCCCAATTTCTGCTTTAAACTTTATATACCATCCAAATATGTAACACTGAGGTGACAGAAGTTGATTTCGGAGCATGATTTCTGAACAGGAGCTTAGACCGTTTTGTGGCGTATGAGAAATTCCCTAAGCCCCGGCCGGACCCATCGATTTTGGTCAAAAATGAAAATTCCAAAAGTGCCCCAATTTCTGCTTTAAACTTTAGGTACCATCCCAAAATGTATCACTGAGGTGACAGAAGTTGTTTTCGGACCATTATTTTTGAACAGGAGCTTGGACTGTTTTGTGGAGTATGAGAAATTCCCTAAGCCCCGGACCCATCGATTATGGTCAAAAATGAGAATTCCAAAAGTGCCCCAATTTCTGCTTTAAACTTTAGGTACCATTCCAAAATGTATCACTGAGGTGACAGAATTTGATTTCGGAGCATGGTTTTTGAACAGGAGCTTGGACTGTTTTGTGGAGTATGAGAAATTCCCTAAGCCCTGGACCCATTGATTTTGGTCAAAAATTAAAATTCCAAAAGTGCCCCAATTTCTTCTTTAAACTTTATGTACCATCCAAATATGTAACACTGAGGTGACAGAAGTTGATTTCGGAGCATGATTTTTAAACAGGAGCTTAGACCTTTTTGTGGCGTATGAGAAATTCCCTAAGCCCCGGACCCATCGATTTTGGTCAAAAATGAAAATTCCAAAAGTGCCCCAATTTCTGCTTTAAACTATCGGTACCATCCCAAAAAGTATCACTAAGGTGACAGAAGTTGATTTCGGAGCATGATTTTTGAACAGGAGCTTGGACTGTTTTGTGGCGTATGAGAAATTCCCTAAACCCCGTAGCCATCGATTATGGTCAAAAATGAGAATTGCAAAAGTGCCCCAATTTCTGCTTTACACTTTAGGTACCATCCCAAAATGTATCACTGAGGTGACAGAAGTTGTTTTCGGACCATGATTTTTGAACAGGAGATTGGACTGTTTTGTGGCGTATGAGAAATTCCATAAGCCTCGGACCCATTGATTTTGGTCAAAAATGAAAATTCCCAAAGTGCCCCAATTTCTGCTTTAAACTTTAGGTACCATCCCAAAATGTATCACTGAGGTCACAGAAGTTGTTTTCGGAGCATGGTTTTTGAACAGGAGCTTGGAATGTTTTGTGGAGTATGAGAAATTCCCTAAGCCCTGGACCCATCGATTTTGGTCAAAAATTAAAATTCCAAAAGTGCCCCAATTTTTGCTTTACCCTTTAGGTACCATCCCAAAATGTATCACTGAGGTGACAGAAGTTGTTTTCGGACCATGATTTTTGAACAGGAGTTTGGACTGTTTTGTGGCGTATGAGAAATTCCATAAGCCTCGGACCCATTGATTTTGGTCAAAAATGAAAACTCCCACAGTGCCCCAATTTCTGCTTTAAACTTTAGGTACCATCCCAAAATGTATCACTGAGGTCACAGAAGTTGTTTTCGGAGCATGGTTTTTGAACAGGAGCTTGGAATGTTTTGTGGAGTATGAGAAATTCCCTAAGCCCTGGACCCATCGATTTTGGTCAAAAATTAAAATTCCAAAAGTGCCCCAATTTCTTCTTTAAACTTTAGGTACCATCCCAAAATGTATCACTGAGGTGACAGAAGTTGTTTTCGGACCATTATTTTTGAACAGGAGCTTGGACTGTTTTGTGGAGTATGAGAAATTCCATAAGCCTCGGACCCATTGATTTTGGTCAAAAATGAAAATTCCCAAAGTGCCCAAATTTCTGCTTTACACTTTAGGTACCATCCTAAAATGTATCACTGTTGTGACAGAAGTTGATTTCGGACCATGATTTTTGAACAGGAGCTTAGAACGTTTTGTGGCATAGGAGAAATTCCCTAAGCCCTGGACCAATCGATTTTGGTCAAAAATTAAAATTACAAAAGTGCCCCAATTTCTGCTTTAAACTTTCAGTACCATCCCAAAATGTATCACTGAGGTGACAGAAGTTGTTTTCGGACCATTATTTTTGAACAGGAGCTTGGACTGTTTTGTGGAGTATGAGAAATTCTATGAGCCCCGGACCCATCGATTTTGGTCAAAAATGAAAATTCCAAAAGTGCCCCAATTTCTGCTTTAAACTTTATATACCATCCAAATATGTAACACTGAGGTGACAGAAGTTGATTTCGGAGCATGATTTTTGAACAGGAGCTTAGACCGTTTTGTGGCGTATGAGAAATTCCCTAAGCCCCGGCCGGACCCATCGATTTTGGTCAAAAATGAAAATTCCAAAAGTGCCCCAATTTCTGCTTTAAACTTTAGGTACCATCCCAAAATGTATCACTGAGGTGACAGAAGTTGTTTTCGGACCATTATTTTTAAACAGGAGCTTGGACTGTTTTGTGGAGTATGAGAAATTCCCTAAGCCCTGGACCCATCGATTTTGGTCAAAAATGAAAATTCCAAAAGTGCCCCAATTTCTGCTTTAAACTTTAGGTATCATCCCAAAATGTATCACTGAGGTTACAGAAGTTGTTTTCGGACCATTATTTTTGAACAGGAGCTTGGACTGTTTTGTGGAGTATGAGAAATTCCCTAAGCCCCGGCCCCATCGATTATGGTCAAAAATGAGAATTGCAAAAGTGCCCCAATTTCTGCTTTACACTTTAGGTACCATCCCAAAATGTAACACTGAGGTGACAGAAGTTGATTTCGGAGCATGATTTTTGAACAGGAGCTTGGAACATTCTGTGGCGTATGAGAAATTCCCTAAGCCCCGGACCCATCAATTTTGGTCAAAAATGAAAATTCCAAAAGTGCCCCAATTTTTGCTTTACCCTTTAGGTACCATCCCAAAATGTATCACTGAGGTGACAGAAGTTGTTTTCGGACCATGATTTTTGAACAGGAGATTGGACTGTTTTGTGGCGTATGAGAAATTCCATAAGCCTCGGACCCATCGATTTTGGTCAAAAATTAAAATTCCCAAAGTGCCCCAATTTCTGCTTTAAACTTTAGGTACCATCCCAAAATGTATCACTGAGGTCACAGAAGTTGTTTTCGGAGCATGGTTTTTGAACAGGAGCTTGGAATGTTTTGTGGAGTATGAGAAATTCCCTAAGCCCCGGACTCATCGATTTTGGTCAAAAATGAAAATTCCAAAAGTGCCCCAATTTCTGCTTTACACTTTAGGTACCATCCCAAAATGTATCACTGTTGTGACAGAAGTTGATTTCGGACCATGATTTTTGAACAGGAGCTTAGAACGTTTTGTGGCATAGGAGAAATTCCCTAAGCCCTGGACCCATCGATTTTGGTCAAAAATTAAAATTACAAAAGTGCCCCAATTTCTGCTTTAAACTTTCAGTACCATCCCAAAATGTATCACTGAGGTGACATAAGTTGTTTTCGGACCATTATTTTTAAACAGGAGCTTGGACTGTTTTGTGGAGTATGAGAAATTCCCTAAGCCCTGGACCCATCGATTTTGGTCAAAAATGAAAATTCCAAAAGTGCCCCAATTTCTGCTTTACACTTTAGGTACCATCCCAAAATGTATCACTGAGGTTACAGAAGTTGTTTTCGGACCTTTATTTTTGAACAGGAGCTTGGACCGTTTTGTGGCGTATGAGAAATTCCCTAAGCCCCGGCCGGACCCATCGATTTTGGTCAAAAATGAAAATTCCAAAAGTGCCCCAATTTCTGCTTTAAACTTTAGGTACCATCCCAAAATGTATCACTGAGGTGACAGAAGTTGTTTTTCGGACCATGATTTTTGAACAGAAGCTTGGACCGTTTTGTGGCGTATGTAAAATTCCATAAGCCCCGGACTCATCGATTTTGGTCAATAATGAAAATTCCCAAAGTGCCCAAATTTCTGCTTTACACTTTAGGTACCATCCTAAAATGTATCACTGTTGTGACAGAAGTTGATTTCGGACCATGATTTTTGAACAGGAGCTTAGAACGTTTTGTGGCATAGGAGAAATTCCCTAAGCCCTGGACCCATCGATTTTGGTCAAAAATTAAAATTACAAAAGTGCCCCAATTTCTGCTTTAAACTTTCAGTACCATCCCAAAATGTATCACTGAGGTGACAGAAGTTGATTTCGGACCATTATTTTTAAACAGGAGCTTGGACTGTTTTGTGGAGTATGAGAAATTCCCTAAGCCCCGGTCCCATCGATTTTGGTCAAAAATGAAAATTCCAAAAGTGCCCCAATTTCTGCTTTAAACTTTAGGTACCATCCCAAAATGTATCACTGAGGTGACAGAAGTTGTTTTCGGACCATTATTTTTGAACAGGAGCTTGGACTGTTTTGTGGAGTATGAGAAATTCTATGAGCCCCGGACCCATCGATTTTGGTCAAAAATGAAAATTCCAAAAGTGCCCCAATTTCTGCTTTAAACTTTATATACCATCCAAATATGTAACACTGAGGTGACAGAAGTTGATTTCGGAGCATGATTTTTGAACAGGAGCTTAGACCGTTTTGTGGCGTATGAGAAATTCCCTAAGCCCCGGCCGGACCCATCGATTTTGGTCAAAAATGAAAATTCCAAAAGTGCCCCAATTTCTGCTTTAAACTTTAGGTACCATCCCAAAATGTATCACTGAGGTGACAGAAGTTGTTTTCGGACCATTATTTTTAAACAGGAGCTTGGACTGTTTTGTGGAGTATGAGAAATTCCCTAAGCCCTGGACCCATCGATTTTGGTCAAAAATGAAAATTCCAAAAGTGCCCCAATTTCTGCTTTACACTTTAGGTACCATCCCAAAATGTATCACTGAGGTGACAGAATTTGATTTCGGAGCATGGTTTTTGAACAGGAGCTTAGACCGTTTTGTGGCGTATGAGAAATTCCCTAAGCCCCGGCCGGACCCATCGATTTTGGTCAAAAATGAAAATTCCAAAAGTGCCCCAATTTCTGCTTTAAACTTTAGGTACCATCCCAAAATGTATCACTGAGGTGACAGAAGTTGTTTTCGGACCATTATTTTTAAACAGGAGCTTGGACTGTTTTGTGGAGTATGAGAAATTCCCTAAGCCCTGGACCCATCGATTTTGGTCAAAAATGAAAATTCCAAAAGTGCCCCAATTTCTGCTTTAAACTTTAGGTACCATCCCAAAATGTATCACTGAGGTGACAGAAGTTGTTTTTCGGACCATGATTTTTGAACAGAAGCTTGGACCGTTTTGTGGCGTATGTAAAATTCCATAAGCCCCGGACTCATCGATTTTGGTCAAAAATGAAAATTCCCAAAGTACCAAAATTTCTGCTTTACACTTTAGGTACCATCCTAAAATGTATCACTGTTGTGACAGAAGTTGATTTCGGAGCATGATTTTTGAACAGGAGCTTAGACCGTTTTGTGGCGTATGAGAAATTCCCTAAGCCCCGGCCGGACCCATCGATTTTGGTCAAAAATGAAAATTCCAAAAGTGCCCCAATTTCTGCTTTAAACTTTCAGTACCATCCCAAAATGTATCACTGAGGTGACAGAAGTTGTTTTCGGACCATTATTTTTAAACAGGAGCTTGAACTGTTTTGTGGAGTATGAGAAATTCCCTAAGCCCTGGACCCATCGATTTTGGTCAAAAATGAAAATTCCAAAAGTGCCCCAATTTCTGCTTTAAACTTTAGGTACCATCCCAAAATGTATCACTGAGGTTACAGAAGTTGTTTTCGGACCATTATTTTTGAACAGGAGCTTGGACTGTTTTGTGGAGTATGAGAAATTCCCTAAGCCCCGGACCCATCGATTATGGTCAAAAATGAGAATTGCAAAAGTGCCCCAATTTCTGCTTTACACTTTAGGTACCATCCCAAAATGTAACACTGAGGTGACAGAAGTTGATTTCGGAGCATGATTTTTGAACAGGAGCTTGGAACATTCTGTGGCGTATGAGAAATTCCCTAAGCCCCGGACCCATCAATTTTGGTCAAAAATGAAAATTCCAAAAGTGCCCCAATTTTTGCTTTACCCTTTAGGTACCATCCCAAAATGTATCACTGAGGTGACAGAAGTTGTTTTCGGACCATGATTTTTGAACAGGAGATTGGACCGTTTTGTGGCGTATGAGAAATTCCATAAGCCTCGGACACATCGATTTTGGTAAAAAATTAAAATTCCCAAAGTGCCCCAATTTCTGCTTTAAACTTTAGGTACCATCCCAAAATGTATCACTGAGGTCACAGAAGTTGATTTCGGAGCATGGTTTTTGAACAGGAGCTTGGAATGTTTTGTGGAGTATGAGAAATTCCCTAAGCCCCGGACCCATTGATTTTGGTCAAAAATGAAAATTCCAAAAGTGCCCCAATTTCTGCTTTAAACTTTAGGTACCATCCCAAAATGTATCACTGAGGTGACAGAATTTGATTTCGGAGCATGGTTTTTGAACAGGAGCTTGAACTGTTTTGTGGAGTATGAGAAATTCCCTAAGCCCTGGACCCATCGATTTTGGTCAAAAATTAAAATTCCAAAAGTGCCCCAATTTCTTCTTTAAACTTTATGTACCATCCAAATATGTAACACTGAGGTGACAGAAGTTGATTTCGGAGCATGATTTTTGAACAGGAGCTTAGACCGTTTTGTGGCGTATGAGAAATTCCCTAAGCCCCGGCCGGACCCATCGATTTTGGTCAAAAATGAAAATTCCAAAAGTGCCCCAATTTCTGCTTTAAACTTTAGGTACCATCCCAAAATGTATCACTGAGGTGACAGAAGTTGTTTTTCGGACCATGATTTTTGAACAGAAGCTTGGACCGTTTTGTGGCATATGTAAAATTCCATGAGCCCCGGACTCATCGATTTTGGTCAAAAATGAAAATTCCCAAAGTGCCCCAATTTCTGCTTTACACTTTAGGTACCATCCCAAAATGTATCACTGTTGTGACAGAAGTTGATTTCGGACCATGATTTTGAACAGGAGCTTAGAACGTTTTGTGGCATAGGAGAAATTCCCTAAGCCCTGGACCCATCGATTTTGGTCAAAAATTAAAATTACAAAAGTGCCCCAATTTCTGCTTTAAACTTTCAGTACCATCCCAAAATGTATCACTGAGGTGACAGAAGTTGTTTTCGGACCATTATTTTTTAAAACAGGAGCTTGGACTGTTTTGTGGAGTATGAGAAATTCCCTAAGCCCCGGTCCCATCGATTTTGGTCAAAAATGAAAATTCCAAAAGTGCCCCAATTTCTGCTTTAAACTTTAGGTACCATCCCAAAATGTATCACTGAGGTGACAGAAGTTGATTTCGGAGCATGATTTTTGAACAGGAGCTTGGACCGTTTTGTGGCGTATGAGAAATTCTATGAGCCCCTGACCCATCGATTTTGGTCAAAAATGAAAATTCCAAAAGTGCCCCAATTTCTGCTTTAAACTTTATATACCATCCAAATATGTAACACTGAGGTGACAGAAGTTGATTTCGGAGCATGATTTCTGAACAGGAGCTTAGACCGTTTTGTGGCGTATGAGAAATTCCCTAAGCCCCGGCCGGACCCATCGATTTTGGTCAAAAATGAAAATTCCAAAAGTGCCCCAATTTCTGCTTTAAACTTTAGGTACCATCCCAAAATGTATCACTGAGGTGACAGAAGTTGTTTTCGGACCATTATTTTTGAACAGGAGCTTGGACTGTTTTGTGGAGTATGAGAAATTCCCTAAGCCCCGGACCCATCGATTATGGTCAAAAATGAGAATTCCAAAAGTGCCCCAATTTCTGCTTTAAACTTTAGGTACCATTCCAAAATGTATCACTGAGGTGACAGAATTTGATTTCGGAGCATGGTTTTTGAACAGGAGCTTGGACTGTTTTGTGGAGTATGAGAAATTCCCTAAGCCCTGGACCCATTGATTTTGGTCAAAAATTAAAATTCCAAAAGTGCCCCAATTTCTTCTTTAAACTTTATGTACCATCCAAATATGTAACACTGAGGTGACAGAAGTTGATTTCGGAGCATGATTTTTAAACAGGAGCTTAGACCTTTTTGTGGCGTATGAGAAATTCCCTAAGCCCCGGACCCATCGATTTTGGTCAAAAATGAAAATTCCAAAAGTGCCCCAATTTCTGCTTTAAACTATCGGTACCATCCCAAAAAGTATCACTAAGGTGACAGAAGTTGATTTCGGAGCATGATTTTTGAACAGGAGCTTGGACTGTTTTGTGGCGTATGAGAAATTCCCTAAACCCCGTAGCCATCGATTATGGTCAAAAATGAGAATTGCAAAAGTGCCCCAATTTCTGCTTTACACTTTAGGTACCATCCCAAAATGTATCACTGAGGTGACAGAAGTTGTTTCCGGACCATGATTTTTGAACAGAAGCTTGGACCGTTTTGTGGCTTTTTGTAAAATTCCCTAAGCCCCGGACTCATCGATTTTGGTCAAAAATGAAAATTCCAAAAGTGCCCCAATTTCTGCTTTACACTTTAGGTACCATCCCAAAATGTATCACTGTTGTGACAGAAGTTGATTTCGGACCATGATTTTTGAACAGGAGCTTAGAACGTTTTGTGGCATAGGAGAAATTCCCTAAGCCCTGGACCCATCGATTTTGGTCAAAAATTAAAATTACAAAAGTGCCCCAATTTCTGCTTTAAACTTTCAGTACCATCCCAAAATGTATCACTGAGGTGACAGAAGTTGTTTTCGGACCATTATTTTTAAACAGGAGCTTGGACTGTTTTGTGGAGTATGAGAAATTCCCTAAGCCCTGGACCCATCGATTTTGGTCAAAAATGAAAATTCCAAAAGTGCCCCAATTTCTGCTTTACACTTTAGGTACCATCCCAAAATGTATCACTGAGGTTACAGAAGTTGTTTTCGGACCATTATTTTTGAACAGGAGCTTGGACTGTTTTGTGGAGTATGAGAAATTCCCTAAGCCCCGGACCCATCGATTATGGTCAAAAATGAGAATTGCAAAAGTGCCCCAATTTCTGCTTTACACTTTAGGTACCATCCCAAAATGTAACACTGAGGTGACAGAAGTTGATTTCGGAGCATGATTTTTGAACAGGAGCATGGAACATTCTGTGGCGTATGAGACATTCCCTAAGCCCCGGACCCATCAATTTTGGTCAAAAATGAAAATTCCAAAAGTGCCCCAATTTTTGCTTTACCCTTTAGGTACCATCCCAAAATGTATCACTGAGGTCACAGAAGTTGTTTTCGGAGCATGGTTTTTGAACAGGAGCTTGGAATGTTTTGTGGAGTATGAGTAATTCCCTAAGCCCTGGACCCATCGATTTTGGTCAAAAATTAAAATTCCAAAAGTGCCCCAATTTCTTCTTTAAACTTAATGTACCATCCAAATATGTAACACTGAGGTGACAGAAGTTGATTTCGGAGCATGATTTTTGAACAGGAGCTTAGACCGTTTTGTGGCGTATGAGAAATTCCCTAAGCCCCGGCCGGACCCATCGATTTTGGTCAAAAATGAAAATTCCCAAAGTACCCAAATTTCTGCTTTACACTTTAGGTACCATCCTAAAATGTATCACTGTTGTGACAGAAGTTGATTTCGGAGCATGATTTTTGAACAGGAGCTTAGACCGTTTTGTGGCGTATGAGAAATTCCCTAAGCCCCGGCCGGACCCATCGATTTTGGTCAAAAATGAAAATTCCAAAAGTGCCCCAATTTCTGCTTTAAACTTTAGGTACCATCCCAAAATGTATCACTGAGGTGACAGAAGTTGTTTTCGGACCATTATTTTTAAACAGGAGCTTGGACTGTTTTGTGGAGTATGAGAAATTCCCTAAGCCCTGGACCCATCGATTTTGGTCAAAAATGAAAATTCCAAAAGTGCCCCAATTTCTGCTTTAAACTTTAGGTACCATCCCAAAATGTATCACTGAGGTTACAGAAGTTGTTTTCGGACCATTATTTTTGAACAGGAGATTGGACCGTTTTGTGGCGTATGAGAAATTCCATAAGCCTCGGACACATCGATTTTGGTAAAAAAATTAAAATTCCCAAAGTGCCCCAATTTCTGCTTTAAACTTTAGGTACCATCCCAAAATGTATCACTGTTGTGACAGAAGTTGATTTCGGAGCATGATTTTTGAACAGGAGCTTAGACCGTTTTGTGGCGTATGAGAAATTCCCTAAGCCCCGGCCGGACCCATCGATTTTGGTCAAAAATGAAAATTCCAAAAGTGCCCCAATTTCTGCTTTAAACTTTAGGTAACATCCCAAAATGTAACACTGAGGTGACAGAAGTTGATTTCGGAGCATGATTTTTGAACAGGAGCTTGGAACATTCTGTGGCGTATGAGAAATTCCCTAAGCCCCGGACCCATCAATTTTGGTCAAAAATGAAAATTCCAAAAGTGCCCCAATTTTTGCTTTACCCTTTAGGTACCATCCCAAAATGTATCACTGAGGTGACAGAAGTTGTTTTCGGACCATGATTTTTGAACAGGAGATTGGACCGTTTTGTGGCGTATGAGAAATTCCATAAGCCTCGGACACATCGATTTTGGTAAAAAAATTAAAATTCCCAAAGTGCCCCAATTTCTGCTTTAAACTTTAGGTACCATCCCAAAATGTATCACTGTTGTGACAGAAGTTGATTTCGGACCATGATTTTTGAACAGGAGCTTAGAACGTTTTGTTGCATAGGAGAAATTCCCTAAGCCCTGGACCCATCGATTTTGGTCAAAAATTAAAATTACAAAAGTGCCCCAATTTCTGCTTTAAACTTTAGGTACCATCCCAAAATGTATCACTGAGGTTACAGAAGTTGTTTTCGGACCATTATTTTTGAACAGGAGCTTGGACTGTTTTGTGGAGTATGAGAAATTCCCTAAGCCCCGGACCCATCGATTATGGTCAAAAATGAGAATTGCAAAAGTGCCCCAATTTCTGCTTTACACTTTAGGTACCATCCCAAAATGTATCACTGAGGTGACAGAAGTTGTTTCCGGACCATGATTTTTGAACAGAAGCTTGGACCGTTTTGTGGCGTTTGTAAAATTCCCTAAGCCCCGGACTCATCGATTTTGGTCAAAAATGAAAATTCCAAAAGTGCCCCAATTTCTGCTTTACACTTTAGGTACCATCCCAAAATGTATCACTGTTGTGACAGAAGTTGATTTCGGACCATGATTTTTGAACAGGAGCTTAGAACGTTTTGTGGCATAGGAGAAATTCCCTAAGCCCTGGACCCATCGATTTTGGTCAAAAATTAAAATTACAAAAGTGCCCCAATTTCTGCTTTAAACTTTCAGTACCATCCCAAAATGTATCACTGAGGTGACAGAAGTTGTTTTCGGACCATTATTTTTAAACAGGAGCTTGGACTGTTTTGTGGAGTATGAGAAATTCCCTAAGCCCTGGACCCATCGATTTTGGTCAAAAATGAAAATTCCAAAAGTGCCCCAATTTCTGCTTTACACTTTAGGTACCATCCCAAAATGTATCACTGAGGTTACAGAAGTTGTTTTCGGACCATTATTTTTGAACAGGAGCTTGGACTGTTTTGTGGAGTATGAGAAATTCCCTAAGCCCCGGACCCATCGATTATGGTCAAAAATGAGAATTGCAAAAGTGCCCCAATTTCTGCTTTACACTTTAGGTACCATCCCAAAATGTAACACTGAGGTGACAGAAGTTGATTTCGGAGCATGATTTTTGAACAGGAGCATGGAACATTCTGTGGCGTATGAGACATTCCCTAAGCCCCGGACCCATCAATTTTGGTCAAAAATGAAAATTCCAAAAGTGCCCCAATTTTTGCTTTACCCTTTAGGTACCATCCCAAAATGTATCACTGAGGTCACAGAAGTTGTTTTCGGAGCATGGTTTTTGAACAGGAGCTTGGAATGTTTTGTGGAGTATGAGTAATTCCCTAAGCCCTGGACCCATCGATTTTGGTCAAAAATTAAAATTCCAAAAGTGCCCCAATTTCTTCTTTAAACTTAATGTACCATCCAAATATGTAACACTGAGGTGACAGAAGTTGATTTCGGAGCATGATTTTTGAACAGGAGCTTAGACCGTTTTGTGGCGTATGAGAAATTCCCTAAGCCCCGGCCGGACCCATCGATTTTGGTCAAAAATGAAAATTCCCAAAGTACCCAAATTTCTGCTTTACACTTTAGGTACCATCCTAAAATGTATCACTGTTGTGACAGAAGTTGATTTCGGAGCATGATTTTTGAACAGGAGCTTAGACTGTTTTGTGGCGTATGAGAAATTCCCTAAGCCCCGGCCGGACCCATCGATTTTGGTCAAAAATGAAAATTCCAAAAGTGCCCCAATTTCTGCTTTAAACTTTAGGTACCATCCCAAAATGTATCACTGAGGTGACAGAAGTTGTTTTCGGACCATTATTTTTAAACAGGAGCTTGGACTGTTTTGTGGAGTATGAGAAATTCCCTAAGCCCTGGACCCATCGATTTTGGTCAAAAATGAAAATTCCAAAAGTGCCCCAATTTCTGCTTTAAACTTTAGGTACCATCCCAAAATGTATCACTGAGGTTACAGAAGTTGTTTTCGGACCATTATTTTTGAACAGGAGCTTGGACTGTTTTGTGGAGTATGAGAAATTCCCTAAGCCCCGGACCCATCGATTATGGTCAAAAATGAGAATTGCAAAAGTGCCCCAATTTCTGCTTTACACTTTAGGTAACATCCCAAAATGTAACACTGAGGTGACAGAAGTTGATTTCGGAGCATGATTTTTGAACAGGAGCTTGGAACATTCTGTGGCGTATGAGAAATTCCCTAAGCCCCGGACCCATCAATTTTGGTCAAAAATGAAAATTCCAAAAGTGCCCCAATTTTTGCTTTACCCTTTAGGTACCATCCCAAAATGTATCACTGAGGTGACAGAAGTTGTTTTCGGACCATGATTTTTGAACAGGAGATTGGACCGTTTTGTGGCGTATGAGAAATTCCATAAGCCTCGGACACATCGATTTTGGTAAAAAAATTAAAATTCCCAAAGTGCCCCAATTTCTGCTTTAAACTTTAGGTACCATACCAAAATGTATCACTGTTGTGACAGAAGTTGATTTCGGACCATGATTTTTGAACAGGAGCTTAGAACGTTTTGTTGCATAGGAGAAATTCCCTAAGCCCTGGACCCATCGATTTTGGTCAAAAATTAAAATTACAAAAGTGCCCCAATTTCTGCTTTAAACTTTCAGTACCATCCCAAAATGTATCACTGAGGTGACAGAAGTTGTTTTCGGACCATTATTTTTAAACAGGAGCTTGGACTGTTTTGTGGAGTATGAGAAATTCCCTAAGCCCTGGACCCATCGATTTTGGTCAAAAATTAAAATTCCAAAAGTGCCCCAATTTTTGCTTTACCCTTTAGGTACCATCCCAAAATGTATCACTGAGGTGACAGAAGTTGTTTTCGGACCATTATTTTTGAACAGGAGCTTGGAACATTCTGTGGCGTATGAGAAATTCCCTAAGCCCCGGACCCTTCAATTTTGGTCAGAAATGAAAATTCCAAAAGTGCCCCAATTTTTGCTTTACCCTTTAGGTACCATCCCAAAATGTATCACTGAGGTGACAGAAGTTGTTTTCGGAGCATGGTTTTTGAACAGGAGCTTGGAATGTTTTGTGGAGTATGAGAAATTCCCTAAGCCCCGGACCCATTGATTTTGGTCAAAAATGAAAATTCCAAAAGTGCCCCAATTTCTGCTTTAAACTTTAGGTACCATCCCAAAATGTATCACTGAGGTGACAGAATTTTATTTCGGAGCATGGTTTTTGAACAGGAGCTTGAACTGTTTTGTGGAGTATGAGAAATTCCCTAAGCCCTGGACCCATCGATTTTGGTCAAAAATTAAAATTCCAAAAGTGCCCCAATTTCTTCTTTAAACTTTATGTACCATCCAAATATGTAACACTGAGGTGACAGAAGTTGATTTCGGAGCATGATTTTTGAACAGGAGCTTAGACCGTTTTGTGGCGTATGAGAAATTCCCTAAGCCCCGGCCGGACCCATCGATTTTGGTCAAAAATGAAAATTCCAAAAGTGCCCCAATTTCTGCTTTAAACTTTAGGTACCATCCCAAAATGTATCACTGAGGTGACAGAAGTTGTTTTTCGGACCATGATTTTTGAACAGAAGCTTGGACCGTTTTGTGGCGTATGTAAAATTCCATAAGCCCCGGACTCATCGATTTTGGTCAAAAATGAAAATTCCCAAAGTGCCCCAATTTCTGCTTTACACTTTAGGTACCATCCTAAAATGTATCACTGTTGTGACAGAAGTTGATTTCGGACCATGATTTTTGAACAGGAGCTTAGAACGTTTTGTGGCATAGGAGAAATTCCCTAAGCCCTGGACCCATCGATTTTGGTCAAAAATTAAAATTACAAAAGTGCCCCAATTTCTGCTTTAAACTTTCAGTACCATCCCAAAATGTATCACTGAGGTGACAGAAGTTGTTTTCGGACCATTATTTTTAAACAGGAGCTTGGACTGTTTTGTGGAGTATGAGAAATTCCCTAAGCCCCGGTCCCATCGATTTTGGTCAAAAATGAAAATTCCAAAAGTGCCCCAATTTTTGCTTTACCCTTTAGGTACCATCCCAAAATGTATCACTGAGGTGACAGAAGTTGTTT
Source organism: Pseudophryne corroboree (assembly GCF_028390025.1). NCBI lineage: Eukaryota > Metazoa > Chordata > Amphibia > Anura > Myobatrachidae > Pseudophryne > Pseudophryne corroboree. The sequence continues at coordinate 64,609 of NW_026968228.1, read as the reverse complement.
TCGGACCATGATTTTTGAACAGGAGATTGGACCGTTTTGTGGCGTATGAGAAATTCCATAAGCCTCGGACACATCGATTTTGGTAAAAAAATTAAAATTCCCAAAGTGCCCCAATTTCTGCTTTAAACTTTAGGTACCATCCCAAAATGTATCACTGTTGTGACAGAAGTTGATTTCGGACCATGATTTTTGAACAGGAGCTTAGAACGTTTTGTTGCATAGGAGAAATTCCCTAAGCCCTGGACCCATCGATTTTGGTCAAAAATTAAAATTACAAAAGTGCCCCAATTTCTGCTTTAAACTTTCAGTACCATCCCAAAATGTATCACTGAGGTGACAGAAGTTGTTTTCGGACCATTATTTTTAAACAGGAGCTTGGACTGTTTTGTGGAGTATGAGAAATTCCCTAAGCCCTGGACCCATCGATTTTGGTCAAAAATTAAAATTCCAAAAGTGCCCCAATTTTTGCTTTACCCTTTAGGTACCATCCCAAAATGTATCACTGAGGTGACAGAAGTTGTTTTCGGACCATTATTTTTGAACAGGAGCTTGGAACATTCTGTGGCGTATGAGAAATTCCCTAAGCCCCGGACCCTTCAATTTTGGTCAGAAATGAAAATTCCAAAAGTGCCCCAATTTTTGCTTTACCCTTTAGGTACCATCCCAAAATGTATCACTGAGGTGACAGAAGTTGTTTTCGGAGCATGGTTTTTGAACAGGAGCTTGGAATGTTTTGTGGAGTATGAGAAATTCCCTAAGCCCCGGACCCATTGATTTTGGTCAAAAATGAAAATTCCAAAAGTGCCCCAATTTCTGCTTTAAACTTTAGGTACCATCCCAAAATGTATCACTGAGGTGACAGAATTTGATTTCGGAGCATGGTTTTTGAACAGGAGCTTGAACTGTTTTGTGGAGTATGAGAAATTCCCTAAGCCCTGGACCCATCGATTTTGGTCAAAAATTAAAATTCCAAAAGTGCCCCAATTTCTTCTTTAAACTTTATGTACCATCCAAATATGTAACACTGAGGTGACAGAAGTTGATTTCGGAGCATGATTTTTGAACAGGAGCTTAGACCGTTTTGTGGCGTATGAGAAATTCCCTAAGCCCCGGCCGGACCCATCGATTTTGGTCAAAAATGAAAATTCCAAAAGTGCCCCAATTTCTGCTTTAAACTTTAGGTACCATCCCAAAATGTATCACTGAGGTGACAGAAGTTGTTTTTCGGACCATGATTTTTGAACAGAAGCTTGGACCGTTTTGTGGCGTATGTAAAATTCCATAAGCCCCGGACTCATCGATTTTGGTCAAAAATGAAAATTCCCAAAGTGCCCCAATTTCTGCTTTACACTTTAGGTACCATCCTAAAATGTATCACTGTTGTGACAGAAGTTGATTTCGGACCATGATTTTTGAACAGGAGCTTAGAACGTTTTGTGGCATAGGAGAAATTCCCTAAGCCCTGGACCCATCGATTTTGGTCAAAAATTAAAATTACAAAAGTGCCCCAATTTCTGCTTTAAACTTTCAGTACCATCCCAAAATGTATCACTGAGGTGACAGAAGTTGTTTTCGGACCATTATTTTTAAACAGGAGCTTGGACTGTTTTGTGGAGTATGAGAAATTCCCTAAGCCCCGGTCCCATCGATTTTGGTCAAAAATGAAAATTCCAAAAGTGCCCCAATTTCTGCTTTAAACTTTAGGTACCATCCCAAAATGTATCACTGAGGTGACAGAAGTTGTTTTCGGACCATTATTTTTGAACAGGAGCTTGGACTGTTTTGTGGAGTATGAGAAATTCTATGAGCCCCGGACCCATCGATTTTGGTCAAAAATGAAAATTCCAAAAGTGCCCCAATTTCTGCTTTAAACTTTATATACCATCCAAATATGTAACACTGAGGTGACAGAAGTTGATTTCGGAGCATGATTTTTGAACAGGAGCTTAGACCGTTTTGTGGCGTATGAGAAATTCCCTAAGCCCCGGCCGGACCCATCGATTTTGGTCAAAAATGAAAATTCCAAAAGTGCCCCAATTTCTGCTTTAAACTTTAGGTACCATCCCAAAATGTATCACTGAGGTGACAGAAGTTGTTTTCGGACCATTATTTTTAAACAGGAGCTTAGACTGTTTTGTGGAGTATGAGAAATTCCCTAAGCCCTGGACCCATCGATTTTGGTCAAAAATGAAAATTCCAAAAGTGCCCCAATTTCTGCTTTAAACTTTAGGTACCATCCCAAAATGTATCACTGAGGTTACAGAAGTTGTTTTCGGACCATTATTTTTGAACAGGAGCTTGGACTGTTTTGTGGAGTATGAGAAATTCCCTAAGCCCCGGACCCATCGATTATGGTCAAAAATGAGAATTGCAAAAGTGCCCCAATTTCTGCTTTACACTTTAGGTACCATCCTAAAATGTAACACTGAGGTGACAGAAGTTGATTTCGGAGCATGATTTTTGAACAGGAGCTTGGAACATTCTGTGGCGTATGAGAAATTCCCTAAGCCCCGGACCCATCAATTTTGGTCAAAAATGAAAATTCCAAAAGTGCCCCAATTTTTGCTTTACCCTTTAGGTACCATCCCAAAATGTATCACTGAGGTGACAGAAGTTGTTTTCGGACCATGATTTTTGAACAGGAGATTGGACCGTTTTGTGGCGTATGAGAAATTCCATAAGCCTCGGACCCATCGATTTTGGTAAAAAATTAAAATTCCCAAAGTGCCCCAATTTCTGCTTTAAACTTTAGGTACCATCCCAAAATGTATCACTGAGGTCACAGAAGTTGATTTCGGAGCATGGTTTTTGAACAGGAGCTTGGAATGTTTTGTGGAGTATGAGAAATTCCCTAAGCCCCGGACCCATTGATTTTGGTCAAAAATGAAAATTCCAAAAGTGCCCCAATTTCTGCTTTAAACTTTAGGTACCATCCCAAAATGTATCACTGAGGTGACAGAATTTGATTTCGGAGCATGGTTTTTGAACAGGAGCTTGAACTGTTTTGTGGAGTATGAGAAATTCCCTAAGCCCTGGACCCATCGATTTTGGTCAAAAATTAAAATTCCAAAAGTGCCCCAATTTCTTCTTTAAACTTTATGTACCATCCAAATATGTAACACTGAGGTGACAGAAGTTGATTTCGGAGCATGATTTTTGAACAGGAGCTTAGACCGTTTTGTGGCGTATGAGAAATTCCCTAAGCCTTGGCCGGACCCATCGATTTTGGTCAAAAATGAAAATTCTAAAAGTGCCCCAATTTCTGCTTTAAACTTTAGGTACCATCCCAAAATGTATCACTGAGGTGACAGAAGTTGTTTTTCGGACCATGATTTTTGAACAGAAGCTTGGACCGTTTTGTGGCGTATGTAAAATTCCATGAGCCCCGGACTCATCGATTTTGGTCAAAAATGAAAATTCCCAAAGTGCCCCAATTTCTGCTTTACACTTTAGGTACCATCCCAAAATGTATCACTGTTGTGACAGAAGTTGATTTCGGACCATGATTTTGAACAGGAGCTTAGAACGTTTTGTGGCATAGGAGAAATTCCCTAAGCCCTGGACCCATCGATTTTGGTCAAAAATTAAAATTACAAAAGTGCCCCAATTTCTGCTTTAAACTTTCAGTACCATCCCAAAATGTATCACTGAGGTGACAGAAGTTGTTTTCGGACCATTATTTTTGAACAGGAGCTTGGACTGTTTTGTGGAGTATGAGAAATTCCCTAAGCCCCGGTCCCATCGATTTTGGTCAAAAATGAAAATTCCAAAAGTGCCCCAATTTCTGCTTTAAACTTTAGGTACCATCCCAAAATGTATCACTGAGGTGACAGAAGTTGTTTTCGGACCATTATTTTTGAACATGAGCTTGGACTGTTTTGTGGAGTATGAGAAATTCCCTAAGCCCCGGACCCATCGATTTTGGTCAATAATGAAAATTTCAAAAGTACCCCAATTTCTGCTTTAAACTATCGGTACCAGCCCAAAATGTATCACTGAGGTGACAGAAGTTGATTTCGGAGCATGATTTTTGAACAGGAGCTTGGACCGTTTTGTGGCGTATGAGAAATTCTATGAGCCCCGGACCCATCGATTTTGGTCAAAAATGAAAATTCCAAAAGTGCCCCAATTTCTGCTTTAAACTTTATATACCATCCAAATATGTAACACTGAGGTGACAGAAGTTGATTTCGGAGCATGATTTTTGAACAGGAGCTTAGACCGTTTTGTGGCGTATGAGAAATTCCCTAAGCCCCGGCCGGACCCATCGATTTTGGTCAAAAATTAAAATTACAAAAGTGCCCCAATTTCTGCTTTAAACTTTCAGTACCATCCCAAAATGTATCACTGAGGTGACAGAAGTTGTTTTCAGACCATTATTTTTAAACAGGAGCTTGGACTGTTTTGTGGAGTATGAGAAATTCCCTAAGCCCTGGACCCATCGATTTTGGTCAAAAATTAAAATTCCAAAAGTGCCCCAATTTTTGCTTTACCCTTTAGGTACCATCCCAAAATGTATCACTGAGGTGACAGAAGTTGTTTTCGGACCATTATTTTTGAACAGGAGCTTGGAACATTCTGTGGCGTATGAGAAATTCCCTAAGCCCCGGACCCATCAATTTTGGTCAAAAATGAAAATTCCAAAAGTGCCCCAATTTCTGCTTTAAACTTTAGGTACCATCCCAAAATGTATCACTGAGGTCACAGAAGTTGTTTTCGGAGCATGGTTTTTGAACAGGAGCTTGGAATGTTTTGTGGAGTATGAGAAATTCCCTAAGCCCCGGACCCATTGATTTTGGTCAAAAATGAAAATTCCAAAAGTGCCCCAATTTCTGCTTTAAACTTTAGGTACCATCCCAAAATGTATCACTGAGGTGACAGAATTTGATTTCGGAGCATGGTTTTTGAACAGGAGCTTGAACTGTTTTGTGGAGTATGAGAAATTCCCTAAGCCCTGGACCCATCGATTTTGGTCAAAAATTAAAATTCCAAAAGTGCCCCAATTTCTTCTTTAAACTTTATGTACCATCCAAATATGTAACACTGAGGTGACAGAAGTTGATTTCGGAGCATGATTTTTGAACAGGAGCTTAGACCGTTTTGTGGCGTATGAGAAATTCCCTAAGCCCCGGCCGGACCCATCGATTTTGGTCAAAAATGAAAATTCCAAAAGTGCCCCAATTTCTGCTTTAAACTTTAGGTACCATCCCAAAATGTATCACTGAGGTGACAGAAGTTGTTTTTCGGACCATGATTTTTGAACAGAAGCTTGGACCGTTTTGTGGCGTATGTAAAATTCCATAAGCCCCGGACTCATCGATTTTGGTCAAAAATGAAAATTCCCAAAGTGCCCCAATTTCTGCTTTACACTTTAGGTACCATCCTAAAATGTATCACTGTTGTGACAGAAGTTGATTTCGGACCATGATTTTTGAACAGGAGCTTAGAACGTTTTGTGGCATAGGAGAAATTCCCTAAGCCCTGGACCCATCAATTTTGGTCAAAAATGAAAATTCCAAAAGTGCCCCAATTTCTGCTTTAAACTTTAGGTACCATCCCAAAATGTATCACTGAGGTGACAGAAGTTGTTTTCGGACCATTATTTTTGAACAGGAGCTTGGACTGTTTTGTGGAGTATGAGAAATTCTATGAGCCCCGGACCCATCGATTTTGGTCAAAAATGAAAATTCCAAAAGTGCCCCAATTTCTGCTTTAAACTTTATATACCATCCAAATATGTAACACTGAGGTGACAGAAGTTGATTTCGGAGCATGATTTTTGAACAGGAGCTTAGACCGTTTTGTGGCGTATGAGAAATTCCCTAAGCCCCGGCCGGACCCATCGATTTTGGTCAAAAATGAAAATTCCAAAAGTGCCCCAATTTCTGCTTTAAACTTTAGGTACCATCCCAAAATGTATCACTGAGGTGACAGAAGTTGTTTTCGGACCATTATTTTTAAACAGGAGCTTAGACTGTTTTGTGGAGTATGAGAAATTCCCTAAGCCCTGGACCCATCGATTTTGGTCAAAAATGAAAATTCCAAAAGTGCCCCAATTTCTGCTTTAAACTTTAGGTACCATCCCAAAATGTATCACTGAGGTTACAGAAGTTGTTTTCGGACCATTATTTTTGAACAGGAGCTTGGACTGTTTTGTGGAGTATGAGAAATTCCCTAAGCCCCGGACCCATCGATTATGGTCAAAAATGAGAATTGCAAAAGTGCCCCAATTTCTGCTTTACACTTTAGGTACCATCCCAAAATGTAACACTGAGGTGACAGAAGTTGATTTCGGAGCATGATTTTTGAACAGGAGCTTGGAACATTCTGTGGCGTATGAGAAATTCCCTAAGCCCCGGACTCATCAATTTTGGTCAAAAATGAAAATTCCAAAAGTGCCCCAATTTTTGCTTTACCCTTTAGGTACCATCCCAAAATGTATCACTGAGGTGACAGAAGTTGTTTTCGGACCATGATTTTTGAACAGGAGATTGGACCGTTTTGTGGCGTATGAGAAATTCCATAAGCCTCGGACCCATCGATTTTGGTAAAAAATTAAAATTCCCAAAGTGCCCCAATTTCTGCTTTAAACTTTAGGTACCATCCCAAAATGTATCACTGAGGTCACAGAAGTTGATTTCGGAGCATGGTTTTTGAACAGGAGCTTGGAATGTTTTGTGGAGTATGAGAAATTCCCTAAGCCCCGGACCCATTGATTTTGGTCAAAAATGAAAATTCCAAAAGTGCCCCAATTTCTGCTTTAAACTTTAGGTACCATCCCAAAATGTATCACTGAGGTGACAGAATTTGATTTCGGAGCATGGTTTTTGAACAGGAGCTTGAACTGTTTTGTGGAGTATGAGAAATTCCCTAAGCCCTGGACCCATCGATTTTGGTCAAAAATTAAAATTCCAAAAGTGCCCCAATTTCTTCTTTAAACTTTATGTACCATCCAAATATGTAACACTGAGGTGACAGAAGTTGATTTCGGAGCATGATTTTTGAACAGGAGCTTAGACCGTTTTGTGGCGTATGAGAAATTCCCTAAGCCCCGGCCGGACCCATCGATTTTGGTCAAAAATGAAAATTCCAAAAGTGTCCCAATTTCTGCTTTAAACTTTAGGTACCATCCCAAAATGTATCACTGAGGTGACAGAAGTTGTTTTTCGGACCATGATTTTTGAACAGAAGCTTGGACCGTTTTGTGGCGTATGTAAAATTCCATGAGCCCCGGACTCATCGATTTTGGTCAAAAATGAAAATTCCCAAAGTGCCCCAATTTCTGCTTTACACTTTAGGTACCATCCCAAAATGTATCACTGTTGTGACAGAAGTTGATTTCGGACCATGATTTTGAACAGGAGCTTAGAACGTTTTGTGGCATAGGAGAAATTCCCTAAGCCCTGGACCCATCGATTTTGGTCAAAAATTAAAATTACAAAAGTGCCCCAATTTCTGCTTTAAACTTTCAGTACCATCCCAAAATGTATCACTGAGGTGACAGAAGTTGTTTTCGGACCATTATTTTTTAAAACAGGAGCTTGGACTGTTTTGTGGAGTATGAGAAATTCCCTAAGCCCCGGTCCCATCGATTTTGGTCAAAAATGAAAATTCCAAAAGTGCCCCAATTTCTGCTTTAAACTTTAGGTACCATCCCAAAATGTATCACTGAGGTGACAGAAGTTGTTTTCGGATCATTATTTTTGAACAGGAGCTTGGACTGTTTTGTGGAGTATGAGAAATTCCCTAAGCCCCGGACCCATCGATTTTGGTCAAAAATGAAAATTTCAAAAGTACCCCAATTTCTGCTTTAAACTATCGGTACCAGCCCAAAATGTATCACTGAGGTGACAGAAGTTGATTTCGGAGCATGATTTTTGAACAGGAGCTTGGACCGTTTTGTGGCGTATGAGAAATTCTATGAGCCCCGGACCCATCGATTTTGGTCAAAAATGAAAATTCCAAAAGTGCCCCAATTTCTGCTTTAAACTTTATGTACCATCCCAAAATGTATCACTGAGGTGACAGAATTTGATTTCGGAGCATGGTTTTTGAACAGGAGCTTGAACTGTTTTGTGGAGTATGAGAAATTCCCTAAGCCCTGGACCCATCGATTTTGGTCAAAAATTAAAATTCCAAAAGTGCCCCAATTTCTTCTTTAAACTTTATGTACCATCCAAATATGTAACACTGAGGTGACAGAAGTTGATTTCGGAGCATGATTTTTGAACAGGAGCTTAGAACGTTTTGTGGCATAGGAGAAATTCCCTAAGCCCTGGACCCATCGATTTTGGTCAAAAATTAAAATTACAAAAGTGCCCCAATTTCTGCTTTAAACTTTCAGTACCATCCCAAAATGTATCACTGAGGTGACAGAAGTTGTTTTCGGACCATTATTTTTTAAAACAGGAGCTTGGACTGTTTTGTGGAGTATGAGAAATTCCCTAAGCCCCGGTCCCATCGATTTTGGTCAAAAATGAAAATTCCAAAAGTGCCCCAATTTCTGCTTTAAACTTTAGGTACCATCCCAAAATGTATCACTGAGGTGACAGAAGTTGTTTTCGGACCATTATTTTTGAACAGGAGCTTGGACTGTTTTGTGGAGTATGAGAAATTCCCTAAGCCCCGGACCCATCGATTATGGTCAAAAATGAGAATTGCAAAAGTGCCCCAATTTCTGCTTTAAACTTTATATACCATCCAAATATGTAACACTGAGGTGACAGAAGTTGATTTCGGATCATGATTTTTGAACAGGAGCTTAGACCGTTTTGTGGCGTATGAGAAATTCCCTAAGCCCCGGTCGGACCCATCGATTTTGGTCAAAAATGAAAATTCCAAAAGTGCCCCAATTTCTGCTTTAAACTTTAGGTACCATCCCAAAATGTATCACTGAGGTGACAGAAGTTGTTTTCGGACCATTATTTTTGAACAGGAGCTTGGACTGTTTTGTGGAGTATGAGAAATTCCCTAAGCCCCGGACCCATCGATTATGGTCAAAAATGAGAATTGCAAAAGTGCCCCAATTTCTGCTTTACACTTTAGGTACCATCCCAAAATGTAACACTGAGTTGACAGAAGTTGATTTCGGAGCATGATTTTTGAACAGGAGCTTGGAACATTCTGTGGCGTATGAGAAATTCCCTAAGCCCCGGACCCATCAATTTTGGTCAAAAATGAAAATTCCAAAAGTGCCCCAATTTCTGCTTTAAACTTTAGGTACCATCCCAAAATGTATCACTGAGGTGACAGAAATTGATTTCGGAGCATGATTTTTGAACAGGAGCTTGGACCGTTTTGTGGCATATGAGAAATTCCTTAAGCCCCGGACCCATCGATTATGGTCAAAAATGAGAATTGCAAAAGTGCCCCAATTTTTGCTTTACCCTTTAGGTACCATCCCAAAATGTATCACTGAGGTGACAGAAGTTGTTTTCGGACCATGATTTTTGAACAGGAGATTGGACCGTTTTGTGACGAATGAGAAATTCCATAAGCCCCGGACCCATCAATTTTGGTCCAAAATGAAAATTCCAAAAGTGCCCCAATTTCTGCTTTAAACTATCGGTAACAGCCCAAAATGTATCATTGAGGTGACAGAAGTTGTTTTCAGAGCATGGTTTTTGAACAGGAGCTTGGAATGTTTTGTGGAGTATGAGAAATTCCCTAAGCCCCGGACCCATCGATTATGGTCAAAAATGAGAATTGCAAAAGTGCCCCAATTTCTGCTTTAAACTTTAGGTACCAGCCCAAAATGTATCACTGAGGTGACAGAAGTTGATTTCGGAGCATGATTTTTGAACAGGAGCTTGGACCGTTTTGTGGCATATGAGAAATTCCATAAGCCCCGGACCCATCGATTTTGGTCAAAAATGAAAATTCCAAAAGTGCCCCAATTTCTGCTTTAAACTTTAGGTAGCATCCCAAAATGTATCATTGAGGTGACAGAAGTTGTTTTCAGAGCATGATTTTTGAACAGGAGCTTGGACCGTTTTGTGGCATATGAGAAATTCCATAAGCCCCGGACCCATCGATTTTGGTCAAAAATGAAAATTCCAAAAGTGCCCCAATTTCTGCTTTAAACTTTAGGTACCATCCCAAAATGTATCACTGAGGTGACAGAATTTGATTTCGGAGCATGGTTTTTGAACAGGAGCTTGGACTGTTTTGTGGAGTATGAGAAATTCCCTAAGCCCTGGACCCATCGATTTTGGTCAAAAATTAAAATTCCAAAAGTGCCCCAATTTCTTCTTTAAACTTTATGTACCATCCAAATATGTAACACTGAGGTGACAGAAGTTGATTTCGGAGCATGATTTTTGAACAGGAGCTTGGACCGTTTTGTGGCTTATGAGAAATTCCATAAGCCCCGGACCCATCGATTTTGATCAAAAATGAAAATTCCAAAAGTGCCCCAATTTCTGCTTTAAACTTTAGGTAGCATCCCAAAATGTATCACTGAGGTGACAGAAGTTGTTTTTCGGACCATGATTTTTGAACAGAAGCTTGGACCGTTTTGTGGCGTATGTAAAATTCCATAAGCCCCGGACTCATCGATTTTGGTCAAAAATGAAAATTCCCAAAGTGCCCCAATTTCTGCTTTACACTTTAGGTACCATCCTAAAATGTATCACTGTTGTGACAGAAGTTGATTTCGGACCATGATTTTTGAACAGGAGCTTAGAACGTTTTGTGGCATAGGAGAAATTCTTTAAGCCCCGGACCCATCGATTTTGGTCAAAAATGAAAATTCCAAAAGTGCCCCAATTTTTGCTTTAAACTTTAGGTAGCATCCCAAAATGTATCATTGAGGTGACAGAAGTTGTTTTCAGAGCATGATTTTTGAACAGGAGCTTGGACCGTTTTGTGGCGTATGAGAAATTCCATAAGCCTCGGACCCATCGATTTTGGTCAAAAATGAAAATTCCAAAAGTGCCCCAATTTTTGCTTTAAACTTTAGGTAGCATCCCAAAATGTATCATTGAGGTGACAGAAGTTGTTTTCAGAGCATGATTTTTGAACAGGAGCTTGGACCGTTTTGTGGCTTATGAGAAATTCCATAAGCCCCGGACCCATCGATTTTGGTCAAAAATGAAAATTCCAAAAGTGCCCCAATTTCTGCTTTAAACTTTAGGTAGCATCCCAAAATGTATCACTGAGGTGACAGAAGTTGTTTTTCGGACCATGATTTTTGAACAGAAGCTTGGACCGTTTTGTGGCGTATGTAAAATTCCATAAGCCCCGGACTCATCGATTTTGGTCAAAAATGAAAATTCCCAAAGTGCCCCAATTTCTGCTTTACACTTTAGGTACCATCCCAAAATGTATCACTGTTGTGACAGAAGTTGATTTCGGACCATGATTTTTGAACAGGAGCTTAGAACGTTTTGTGGCATAGGAGAAATTCTTTAAGCCCTGGACCCATCGATTTTGGTCAAAAATTAAAATTACAAAAGTGCCCCAATTTCTGCTTTAAACTTTCAGTACCATCCCAAAATGTATCACTGAGGTGACAGAAGTTGTTTTCGGACCATTATTTTTAAACAGGAGCTTGGACTGTTTTGTGGAGTATGAGAAATTCCCTAAGCCCCGGCCGGACCCATCGATTTTGGTCAAAAATGAAAATTCCAAAAGTGCCCCAATTTCTGCTTTAAACTTTAGGTACCATCCCAAAATGTATCACTGAGGTGACAGAAGTTGTTTTCGGACCATTATTTTTGAACAGGAGCTTGGACTGAGTTGTGGAGTTTGACAAATTCCCTAAGCCCTGGACCCATCGATTTTGGTCAAAAATGAAAATTCCAAAAGTGCCCCAATTTCTGCTTTAAACTTTAGGTACCATCCCAAAATGTATCACTGAGGTTACAGAAGTTGTTTTCGGACCATTATTTTTGAACAGGAGCTTGGACTGTTTTGTGGAGTATGAGAAATTCCCTAAGCCCCGGACCCATCGATTATGGTCAAAAATGAGAATTGCAAAAGTGCCCCAATTTCTGCTTTACACTTTATTTACCATCCCAAAATGTAACACTGAGGTGACAGAAGTTGATTTCGGAGCATGATTTTTGAACAGGAGCTTGGAACATTCTGTGGCGTATGAGAAATTCCCTAAGCCCCGGACCCATCAATTTTGGTCAAAAATGAAAATTCCAAAAGTGCCCCAATTTTTGCTTTACCCTTTAGGTATCATCCCAAAATGTATCACTGAGGTGACAGAAGTTGTTTTCGGACCATGATTTTTGAACAGGAGATTGGACCGTTTTGTGGCATATGAGAAATTCCATAAGCCTCGGACCCATCGATTTTGGTAAAAAATTAAAATTCCAAAAGTGACCCAATTTCTGCTTTAAACTTTAGGTACCATCCCAAAATGTATCACTGAGGTCACAGAAGTTGATTTCGGAGCATGGTTTTTGAACAGGAGCTTGGAATGTTTTGTGGAGTATGAGAAATTCCCTAAGCCCCGGACCCATTGATTTTGGTCAAAAATGAAAATTCCAAAAGTGCCCCAATTTCTGCTTTAAACTTTAGGTACCATCCCAAAATGTATCACTGAGGTGACAGAATTTGATTTCGGAGCATGGTTTTTGAACAGGAGCTTAGACCGTTTTGTGGCGTATGAGAAATTCCCTAAGCCCCGGCCGGACCCATCGATTTTGGTCAAAAATGAAAATTCCAAAAGTGCCCCAATTTCTGCTTTAAACTTTAGGTACCATCCCAAAATGTATCACTGAGGTGACAGAAGTTGTTTTTCGGACCATGATTTTTGAACAGAAGCTTGGACCGTTTTGTGGCGTATGTAAAATTCCATAAGCCCCGGACTCATCGATTTTGGTCAAAAATGAAAATTCCCAAAGTGCGCCAATTTCTGCTTTACACTTTAGGTACCATCCCAAAATGTATCACTGTTGTGACAGAAGTTGATTTCGGACCATGATTTTTGAACAGGAGCTTAGAACGTTTTGTGGCATAGGAGAAATTCCCTAAGCCCTGGACCCATCGATTTTGGTCAAAAATTAAAATTACAAAAGTGCCCCAATTTCTGCTTTAAACTTTCAGTACCATCCCAAAATGTATCACTGAGGTGACAGAAGTTGTTTTCGGACCATTATTTTTTAAAACAGGAGCTTGGACTGTTTTGTGGAGTATGAGAAATTCCCTATGCCCCGGTCCCATCGATTTTGGTCAAAAATGAAAATTCCAAAAGTGCCCCAATTTCTGCTTTAAACTTTAGGTACCATCCCAAAATGTATCACTGAGGTGACTGAAGTTGTTTTCGGACCATTATTTTTGAACAGGAGCTTGGACTGTTTTGTGGAGTATGAGAAATTCCCTAAGCCCCGGACCCATCGATTTTGGTCAAAAATTAAAATTCCAAAAGTACCCCAATTTCTGCTTTAAACTATCGGTACCAGCCCAAAATGTATCACTGAGGTGACAGAAGTTGATTTCGGAGCATGATTTTTGAACAGGAGCTTGGACCGTTTTGTGGCATATGAGAAATTCTTTGAGCCCCGGACCCATCGATTTTGGTCAAAAATGAAAATTCCAAAAGTGCCCCAATTTCTGCTTTAAACTTTATATACCATCCAAATATGTAACACTGAGGTGACAGAAGTTGATTTCGGAGCATGATTTTTGAACAGGAGCTTAGACCGTTTTGTGGCATATGAGAAATTCCCTAAGCCCCGGCCGGACCCATCGATTATGGTCAAAAATGAGAATTGCAAAAGTGCCCCAATTTCTGCTTTACACTTTAGGTACCATCCCAAAATGTAACACTGAGTTGACAGAAGTTGATTTCGGAGCATGATTTTTGAACAGGAGCTTGGAACATTCTGTGGCGTATGAGAAATTCCCTAAGCCCCGGACCCATCAATTTTGGTCAAAAATGAAAATTCCAAAAGTGCCCCAATTTCTGCTTTAAACTTTAGGTACCATCCCAAAATGTATCACTGAGGGGACAGAAGTTGATTTCGGAGCATGTTTTTTTAACAGGAGCTTGGACTGTTTTGTGGCGCATGAGAAATTCCCTAAGCCCCGGACCCATCGATTTTGGTCAAAAATGAAAATTCCAAAAGTGCCCCAATTTCTGCTTTAAACTTTAGGTAGCATCCCAAAATGTATCATGTAGGTGACAGAAGTTGTTTTCAGAGCATGATTTTTGAACAGGAGCTTGGACCGTTTTGTGGCGAATGAGAAATTCCCAAAGCCTCTGACCCATCCATTTTGGTCAAAAATTAAAATTCCCAAAGTGCCCCAATTTCTGCTTTAAACTTTAGGTACCATCCCAAAATGTATCACTAAGGTCACAGAAGTTGATTTCGGAGCATGATTTTTGAACAGGAGCTTGGAATGTTTTATGGAGTATGAGAAATTCCCTAAGCCCCGAACCCATTGATTTTGGTCAAAAATGAAAATTCCAAAAGTGCCCCAATTTCTGCTTTAAACTTTAGGTACCATCCCAAAATGTATCACTGAGGTGACAGAATTTGATTTCGGAGCATGGTTTTTGAACAGGAGCTTCGACTGTTTTGTGGAGTATGAGAAATTCCCTAAGCCCTGGACCCATCGATTTTGGTCAAAAATTAAAATTCCAAAAGTGCCCCAATTTCTTCTTTAAACTTTATGTACCATCCAAATATGTAACACTGAGGTGACAGAAGTTGATTTCGGAGCATGATTTTTGAACAGGAGCTTAGACCGTTTTGTGGCGTATGAGAAATTCCCTAAGCCCCGGACCCATCGATTTTGGTCAAAAATGAAAATTCCAAAAGTGCCCCAATTTCTGCTTTAAACTATCGGTACCATCCCAAAATGTATCACTGAGGGGACAGAAATTGATTTCGGAGCATGATTTTTGAACAGGAGCTTGGACCGTTTTGTGGCGTATGAGAAATTCCGTAAGCCCCGGACCCATCGATTATGGTCAAAAATGAGAATTGCAAAAGTGCCCCAATTTTTGCTGTACCCTTTAGGTACCATCCCAAAATGTATCACTGAGGTGACAGAAGTTGTTTTCGGACCATGATTTTTGAACAGGAGATTGGACTGTTTTGTGGTGAATGAGAAATTCCATAAGCCCCGGACCCATCAATTTTGGTCCAAAATGAAAATTCCAAAAGTGCCCCAATTTCTGCTTTAAACTATCGGTACCAGCCCAAAATGTATAATTGAGGTGACAGAAGTTGTTTTCAGAGCATGGTTTTTGAATAGGAGCTTGGAATGTTTTGTGGAGTATGAGAAATTCCCTAAGCCCCGGACCCATTGATTTTGGTCAAAAATGAAAATTCCAAAAGTGCCCCAATTTCTGCTTTAAACTTTAGGTACCATCCCACAATGTATCACTGAGGTGATAGAAGTTGATTTCGGAGCATGGTTTTTGAACAGGAGCTTGGACTGTTTTGTGGCTTATGAGAAATTCCCTAAGCCCCGGACCCATCGATTATGGTCAAAAATGAAAATTCCAAAAGTGCCCCAATTTCTGCTTTAAACTTTAGGTACCATCCCAAAATGTATCACTGAGGTGACATTAGTTGCTTTCATACCATGATTTTTGAACAGGAGCTTGGACCGTTTTGTGGCGTATGAGAAATTCCATAAGCCCCGGACCCATCGATTTTGGTCAAAAATGAAAATTCCAAAAGTGCCCCAATTTCTGCTTTAAACTTTAGGTACCAGCCCAAAATGTATCACTGAGGTGACAGAAGTTGATTTCGGAGCATGATTTTTGAACAGGAGCTTGGACCGTTTTGTGGCATATGAGAAATTCCATAAGCCCCGGACCCATCGATTTTGGTCAAAAATGAAAATTCCAAAAGTGCCCCAATTTCTGCTTTAAACTTTAGGTAGCATCCCAAAATGTATCATTGAGGTGACAGAAGTTGTTTTCAGAGCATGATTTTTGAACAGGAGCTTGGACCGTTTTGTGGCGTATGAGAAATTCCATAAGCCTCGGACCCATCGATTTTGGTCAAAAATGAAAATTCCAAAAGTGCCCCAATTTCTGCTTTAAACTTTAGGTACCATCCCAAAATGTATCACTGAGGTGACAGAATTTGATTTCGGAGCATGGTTTTTGAACAGGAGCTTGGACTGTTTTGTGGAGTATGAGAAATTCCCTAAGCCCTGGACCCATCGATTTTGGTCAAAAATTAAAATTCCAAAAGTGCCCCAATTTCTTCTTTAAACTTTATGTACCATCCAAATATGTAACACTGAGGTGACAGAAGTTGATTTCGGAGCATGATTTTTGAACAGGAGCTTGGACCGTTTTGTGGCTTATGAGAAATTCCATAAGCCCCGGACCCATCGATTTTGGTCAAAAATGAAAATTCCAAAAGTGCCCCAATTTCTGCTTTAAACTTTAGGTAGCATCCCAAAATGTATCACTGAGGTGACAGAAGTTGTTTTTCGGACCATGATTTTTGAACAGAAGCTTGGACCGTTTTGTGGCGTATGTAAAATTCCATAAGCCCCGGACTCATCGATTTTGGTCAAAAATGAAAATTCCCAAAGTGCCCCAATTTCTGCTTTACACTTTAGGTACCATCCTAAAATGTATCACTGTTGTGACAGAAGTTGATTTCGGACCATGATTTTTGAACAGGAGCTTAGAACGTTTTGTGGCATAGGAGAAATTCTTTAAGCCCTGGACCCATCGATTTTGGTCAAAAATTAAAATTACAAAAGTGCCCCAATTTCTGCTTTAAACTTTCAGTACCATCCCAAAATGTATCACTGAGGTGACAGAAGTTGTTTTCGGACCATTATTTTTAAACAGGTGCTTGGACTGTTTTGTGGAGTATGAGAAATTCCCTAAGCACCAGTCCCATCGATTTTGGTCAAAAATGGAAATTCCAAAAGTGCCCCAATTTCTGCTTTAAACTTTAGGTACCATCCCAAAATGTATCACTGAGGTGACAGAAGTTGTTTTCGGACCATTATTTTTAAACAGGAGCTTGGACTGTTTTGTGGAGTATGAGAAATTCCCTAAGCACCGATCCCATCGATTTTGGTCAAAAATGAAAATTCCAAAAGTGCCCCAATTTCTGCTTTAAACTTTAGGTACCATCCCAAAATGTATCACTGAGGTGACAGAAGTTGTTTTCGGACCATTATTTTTGAACAGGAGCTTGGACCGTTTTGTGGAGTATGAGAAATTCCATAAGCCCGGACCCATCGATTTTGGTCAAAAATGAAAATTCCAAAAGTGCCCCAATTTCTGCTTTAAACTATCGGTACCAGCCCAAAATGTATCACTGAGGTGACAGAAGTTGATTTCGGAGCATGATTTTTGAACAGGAGCTTAGACCGTTTTGTGGCGTATGAGAAATTCCCTAAGCCCCGGCCGGACCCATCGATTTTGGTCAAAAATGAAAATTCCAAAAGTGCCCCAATTTCTGCTTTAAACTTTAGGTACCATCCCAAAATGTATCACTGAGGTGACAGAAGTTGTTTTCGGACCATTATTTTTGAACAGGAGCTTGGACCGTTTTGTGGAGTATGAGAAATTCCATAAGCCCGGACCCATCGATTTTGGTCAAAAATGAAAATTCCAAAAGTGCCCCAATTTCTGCTTTAAACTATCGGTACCAGCCCAAAATGTATCACTGAGGTGACAGAAGTTGATTTCGGAGCATGATTTTTGAACAGGAGCTTGGACCGTTTTGTGGCGTATGAGAAATTTTATGAGCCCCGGACCCATCGATTTTGGTCAAAAATGAAAATTCCAAAAGTGCCCCAATTTCTGCTTTAAACTTTATATACCATCCAAATATGTAACACTGAGGTGACAGAAGTTGATTTCGGAGCATGATTTTTGAACAGGAGCTTAGACCGTTTTGTGGTGTATGAGAAATTCCCTAAGCCCCGGCCGGACCCATTGATTTTGGTCAAAAATGAAAATTCCAAAAGTGCCCCAATTTCTGCTTTAAACTTTAGGTACCATCCCGAAATGTATCACTGAGGTGACAGAAGTTGTTTTCGGACCATTATTTTTGAACAGGAGCTTGGACTGTTTTGTGGAGTATGAGAAATTCCCTAAGCCCCGGACCCATCGATTATGGTCGAAAATGAGAATTGCAAAAGTGCCCCAATTTCTGCTTTACACTTTAGGTACCATCCCAAAATGTAACACTGAGTTGACAGAAGTTGATTTCGGAGCATGATTTTTGAACAGGAGCTTGGAACATTCTGTGGCGTATGAGAAATTCCCTAAGCCCCGGACCCATCAATTTTGGTCAAAAATGAAAATTCCAAAAGTGCCCAAATTTCTGCTTTAAACTTTAGGTATCATCCCACAATGTATCACTAAGGTGACAGAAGTTGTTTTCGGACCATGATTTTTGAACAGAAGCTTGGACCGTTTTGTGGCGTATGTAAAATTCCCTAAGCCCCGGACCCATCGATTTTGGTCAAAAATGAAAATTCCAAAAGTGCCACAATTTCTGCTTTAAACTTTAGGTACCATCCCAAAATGTATCACTGAGAAGACAGAAGTTGTTTTCGGACCATTATTTTTGAACAGGAGCTTGGACTGTTTTGTGGAGTATGAGAAATTCCCTAAGCCCCGGACCCATCGATTTTGGTCAAAAATGAAAATTCCAAAAGTGCCCCAATTTCTGCTTTAAACTATCGGTACCAGCCCAAAATGTATAATTGAGGTGACAGACGTTGTTTTCAGAGCATGGTTTTTGAATAGGAGCTTGGAATGTTTTGTGGAGTATGAGAAATTCCCTAAGCCCCGGACCCATTGATTTTGGTCAAAAATGAAAATTCCAAAAGTGCCCCAATTTCTGCTTTAAACTTTAGGTACCATCCCACAATGTATCACTGAGGTGATAGAAGTTGATTTCGGAGCATGGTTTTTGAACAGGAGCTTGGACTGTTTTGTGGCTTATGAGAAATTCCCTAAGCCCCGGACCCATCGATTATGGTCAAAAATGAAAATTCCAAAAGTGCCCCAATTTCTGCTTTAAACTTTAGGTACCATCCCAAAATGTATCACTGAGGTGACATAAGTTGCTTTCATACCATGATTTTTGAACAGGAGCTTGGACCGTTTTGTGGCGTATGAGAAATTCCATAAGCCCCGGACCCATCGATTTTGGTCAAAAATGAAAATTCCAAAAGTGCCCCAATTTCTGCTTTAAACTTTAGGTACCAGCCCAAAATGTATCACTGAGGTGACAGAAGTTGATTTCGGAGCATGATTTTTGAACAGGAGCTTGGACCGTTTTGTGGCATATGAGAAATTCCATAAGCCCCGGACCCATCGATTTTGGT
Organism: Pseudophryne corroboree; assembly: GCF_028390025.1. Lineage (NCBI taxonomy): Eukaryota > Metazoa > Chordata > Amphibia > Anura > Myobatrachidae > Pseudophryne > Pseudophryne corroboree. The sequence continues at coordinate 45,322 of NW_026968228.1, read as the reverse complement.
CAAAAATGAAAATTCCAAAAGTGCCCCAATTTCTGCTTTAAACTTTAGGTAGCATCCCAAAATGTATCATTGAGGTGACAGAAGTTGTTTTCAGAGCATGATTTTTGAACAGGAGCTTGGACCGTTTTGTGGCGTATGAGAAATTCCATAAGCCTCGGACCCATCGATTTTGGTCAAAAATGAAAATTCCAAAAGTGCCCCAATTTCTGCTTTAAACTTTAGGTACCATCCCAAAATGTATCACTGAGGTGACAGAATTTGATTTCGGAGCATGGTTTTTGAACAGGAGCTTGGACTGTTTTGTGGAGTATGAGAAATTCCCTAAGCCCTGGACCCATCGATTTTGGTCAAAAATTAAAATTCCAAAAGTGCCCCAATTTCTTCTTTAAACTTTATGTACCATCCAAATATGTAACACTGAGGTGACAGAAGTTGATTTCGGAGCATGATTTTTGAACAGGAGCTTGGACCGTTTTGTGGCGTATGTAAAATTACATAAGCCCCGGACTCATCGATTTTGGTCAAAAATGAAAATTCCCAAAGTGCCCCAATTTCTGCTTTACACTTTAGGTACCATCCTAAAATGTATCACTGTTGTGACAGAAGTTGATTTCGGACCATGATTTTTGAACAGGAGCTTAGAACGTTTTGTGGCATAGGAGAAATTCTTTAAGCCCTGGACCCATCGATTTTGGTCAAAAATTAAAATTACAAAAGTGCCCCAATTTCTGCTTTAAACTTTCAGTACCATCCCAAAATGTATCACTGAGGTGACAGAAGTTGTTTTCGGACCATTATTTTTAAACAGGAGCTTGGACTGTTTTGTGGAGTATGAGAAATTCCCTAAGCACCAGTCCCATCGATTTTGGTCAAAAATGAAAATTCCAAAAGTGCCCCAATTTCTGCTTTAAACTTTAGGTACCATCCCAAAATGTATCACTGAGGTGACAGAAGTTGTTTTCGGACCATTATTTTGAAACAGGAGCTTGGACTGTTTTGTGGAGTATGAGAAATTCCCTAAGCACCGATCCCATCGATTTTGGTCAAAAATGAAAATTCCAAAAGTGCCCCAATTTCTGCTTTAAACCATCGGTACCAGCCCAAAATGTATCACTGAGGTGACAGAAGTTGATTTCGGAGCATGAGTTTTGAACAGGAGCTTGGACCGTTTTGTGGCATATGAGAAATTCCATAAGCCCCGGACCCATCGATTTTGGTCAAAAATGAAAATTCCAAAAGTGCCCCAATTTCTGCTTTAAACTATCGGTACCAGCCCAAAATGTATCACTGAGGTGACAGAAGTTGATTTCGGAGCATGATTTTTGAACAGGAGCTTAGACCGTTTTGTGGCGTATGAGAAATTCCCTAAGCCCCGGCCGGACCCATCGATTTTGGTCAAAAATGAAAATTCCAAAAGTGCCCCAATTTCTGCTTTAAACTTTAGGTACCATCCCAAAATGTATCACTGAGGTGACAGAAGTTGTTTTCGGACCATTATTTTTGAACAGGAGCTTGGACCGTTTTGTGGAGTATGAGAAATTCCATAAGCCCGGACCCATCGATTTTGGTCAAAAATGGAAATTCCAAAAGTGCCCCAATTTCTGCTTTAAACTATCGGTACCAGCCCAAAATGTATCACTGAGGTGACAGAAGTTGATTTCGGAGCATGATTTTTGAACAGGAGCTTGGACCGTTTTGTGGCGTATGAGAAATTTTATGAGCCCCGGACCCATCGATTTTGGTCAAAAATGAAAATTCCAAAAGTGCCCCAATTTCTGCTTTAAACTTTATATACCATCCAAATATGTAACACTGAGGTGACAGAAGTTAATTTCGGAGCATGATTTTTGAACAGGAGCTTAGACCGTTTTGTGGTGTATGAGAAATTCCCTAAGCCCCGGCCGGACCCATTGATTTTGGTCAAAAATGAAAATTCCAAAAGTGCCCCAATTTCTGCTTTAAACTTTAGGTACCATCCCAAAATGTATCACTGAGGTGACAGAAGTTGTTTTCGGACCATTATTTTGAAACAGGAGCTTGGACTGTTTTGTGGAGTATGAGAAATTCCCTAAGCACCGATCCCATCGATTTTGGTCAAAAATGAAAATTCCAAAAGTGCCCCAATTTCTGCTTTAAACCATCGGTACCAGCCCAAAATGTATCACTGAGGTGACAGAAGTTGATTTCGGAGCATGAGTTTTGAACAGGAGCTTGGACCGTTTTGTGGCATATGAGAAATTCCATAAGCCCCGGACCCATCGATTTTGGTCAAAAATGAAAATTCCAAAAGTGCCCCAATTTCTGCTTTAAACTATCGGTACCAGCCCAAAATGTATCACTGAGGTGACAGAAGTTGATTTCGGAGCATGATTTTTGAACAGGAGCTTAGACCGTTTTGTGGCGTATGAGAAATTCCCTAAGCCCCGGCCGGACCCATCGATTTTGGTCAAAAATGAAAATTCCAAAAGTGCCCCAATTTCTGCTTTAAACTTTAGGTACCATCCCAAAATGTATCACTGAGGTGACAGAAGTTGTTTTCGGACCATTATTTTTGAACAGGAGCTTGGACCGTTTTGTGGAGTATGAGAAATTCCATAAGCCCGGACCCATCGATTTTGGTCAAAAATGAAAATTCCAAAAGTGCCCCAATTTCTGCTTTAAACTATCGGTACCAGCCCAAAATGTATCACTGAGGTGACAGAAGTTGATTTCGGAGCATGATTTTTGAACAGGAGCTTGGACCGTTTTGTGGCGTATGAGAAATTTTATGAGCCCCGGACCCATCGATTTTGGTCAAAAATGAAAATTCCAAAAGTGCCCCAATTTCTGCTTTAAACTTTATATACCATCCAAATATGTAACACTGAGGTGACAGAAGTTAATTTCGGAGCATGATTTTTGAACAGGAGCTTAGACCGTTTTGTGGTGTATGAGAAATTCCCTAAGCCCCGGCCGGACCCATTGATTTTGGTCAAAAATGAAAATTCCAAAAGTGCCCCAATTTCTGCTTTAAACTTTAGGTACCATCCCGAAATGTATCACTGAGGTGACAGAAGTTGTTTTCGGACCATTATTTTTGAACAGGAGCTTGGACTGTTTTGTGGAGTATGAGAAATTCCCTAAGCCCCGGACCCATCGATTATGGTCGAAAATGAGAATTGCAAAAGTGCCCCAATTTCTGCTTTACACTATAGGTACCATCCCAAAATGTAACACTGAGTTGACAGAAGTTGATTTCGGAGCATGATTTTTGAACAGGAGCTTGGAACATTCTGTGGCGTATGAGAAATTCCCTAAGCCCCGGACCCATCAATTTTGGTCAAAAATGAAAATTCCAAAAGTGCCCAAATTTCTGCTTTAAACTTTAGGTATCATCCCACAATGTATCACTAAGGTGACAGAAGTTGTTTTCGGACCATGATTTTTGAACAGAAGCTTGGACCGTTTTGTGGCGTATGTAAAATTCCCTAAGCCCCGGACCCATCGATTTTGGTCAAAAATGAAAATTCCAAAAGTGCCACAATTTCTGCTTTAAACTTTAGGTACCATCCCAAAATGTATCACTGAGAAGACAGAAGTTGTTTTCGGACCATTATTTTTGAACAGGAGCTTGGACTGTTTTGTGGAGTATGAGAAATTCCCTAAGCCCCGGACCCATCGATTTTGGTCAAAAATGAAAATTCCAAAAGTGCCCCAATTTCTGCTTTAAACCATCGGTACCAGCCCAAAATGTATCACTGAGGTGACAGAAGTTGATTTCGGAGCATGAGTTTTGAACAGGAGCTTGGACCGTTTTGTGGCATATGAGAAATTCCATAAGCCCCGGACCCATCGATTTTGGTCAAAAATGAAAATTCCAAAAGTGCCCCAATTTCTGCTTTAAACTTTAGGTAGCATCCCAAAATGTATCATTGAGGTGACAGAAGTTGTTTTCAGAGCATGATTTTTGAACAGGAGCTTGGACCGTTTTGTGGCGTATGAGAAATTCCATAAGCCTCGGACCCATCGATTTTGGTCAAAAATGAAAATTCCGAAAGTGCCCCAATTTCTGCTTTTAACTTTAGGTACCATCCCAAAATGTATCACTGAGGTGACAGAATTTGATTTCGGAGCATGGTTTTTGAACAGGAGCTTGGACTGTTTTGTGGAGTATGAGAAATTCCCTAAGCCCTGGACCCATCGATTTTGGTCAAAAATTAAAATTCCAAAAGTGCCCCAATTTCTTCTTTAAACTTTATGTACCATCCAAATATGTAACACTGAGGTGACAGAAGTTGATTTCGGAGCATGATTTTTGAACAGGAGCTTGGACCGTTTTGTGGCTTATGAGAAATTCCATAAGCCCCGGACCCATCGATTTTGGTCAAAAATGAAAATTCCAAAAGTGCCCCAATTTCTGCTTTAAACTTTAGGTAGCATCCCAAAATGTATCATTGAGGTGACAGAAGTTGTTTTCAGAGCATGATTTTTGAACAGGAGCTTGGACCGTTTTGTGGCGTATGAGAAATTCCATAAGCCCGGACCCATCGATTTTGGTCAAAAATGAAAATTCCAAAAGTGCCCCAATTTCTGCTTTAAACTATCGGTACCAGCCCAAAATGTATCACTGAGGTGACAGAGGTTGATTTCGGAGCATGATTTTTGAACAGGAGCTTGGACCGTTTTGTGGCGTATGAGAAATTTTATGAGCCCCGGACCCATCGATTTTGGTCAAAAATGAAAATTCCAAAAGTGCCCCAATTTCTGCTTTAAACTTTATATACCATCCAAATATGTAACACTGAGGTGACAGAAGTTGATTTCGGAGCATGATTTTTGAACAGGAGCTTAGACCGTTTTGTGGTGTATGAGAAATTCCCTAAGCCCCGGCCGGACCCATCGATTTTGGTCAAAAATGAAAATTCCAAAAGTGCCCCAATTTCTGCTTTAAACTTTAGGTACCATCCCAAAATGTATCACTGAGGTGACAGAAGTTGTTTTCGGACCATTATTTTTGAACAGGAGCTTGGACTGTTTTGTGGAGTATGAGAAATTCCCTAAGCCCCGGACCCATCGATTATGGTCGAAAATGAGAATTGCAAAAGTGCCCCAATTTCTGCTTTACACTTTAGGTACCATCCCAAAATGTCACACTGAGTTGACAGAAGTTGATTTCGGAGCATGATTTTTGAACAGGAGCTTGGAACATTCTGTGGCATATGAGAAATTCCCTAAGCCCCGGACCCATCAATTGTTGTCAAAAATGAAAATTCCAAAAGTGCCCCAATTTTTGCTTTACCCTTTAGGTACCATCCCAAAATGTATCACTGAGGTGACAGAAGTTGTTTTCGGACCATGATTTTTGAACAGGAGATTGGACCGTTTTGTGGCGTATGAGAAATTCCATAAGACCCGGACCCATCGATTTTGGTCAAAAATGAAAATTCCAAAAGTGCCCCAATTTCTGCTTTAAACTATCGGTACCAGCCCAAAATGTATCATTGAGGTGACAGAAGTTGTTTTCAGAGCATGGTTTTTGAACAGGAGCTTGGAATGTTTTGTGGAGTATGAGAAATTCCCTAAGCCCCGGACCCATTGATTTTGGTCAAAAATGAAAATTCCAAAAGTGCCCCAATTTCTGCTTTAAACTTTAGGTACCATCCCAAAATCTATCACTGAGGTGATAGAAGTTGATTTCGGAGCATGGTTTTTGAACAGGAGCTTGGACTGTTTTGTGGAGTATGAGAAATTTCCTAAGCCCCGGACCCATCGATTTTGGTCAAAAATGAAAATTCCAAAAGTTCCCCAATTTCTGCTTTAAACTTTAGGTACCATCCCAAAATGTATCACTGAGGTGACAGAAGTTGTTTTCGGACCATGATTTTTGAACAGAAGCTTGGACCGTTTTGTGGCGTATGTAAAATTCCCTAAGCCCCAGTCCCATCGATTTTGGTCAAAAATGAAAATTCAAAAAGTGCCACAATTTCTGCTTTAAACTTTAGGTACCATCCCAAAATGTATCACTGAGGGGACAGAAGTTGTTTTCGGACCATTATTTTTGAACAGGAGCTTGGACTGTTTTGTGGAGTATGAGAAATTCCCTAAGCCCCGGACCCATCGATTTTGGTCAAAAATGAAAATTCCAAAAGTGCCCCAATTTCTGCTTTAAACTATCGGTACCAGCCCAAAATGCATCACTGAGGTGACAGAAGTTGATTTCGGAGCATGATTTTTGAACAGGAGCTTAGACCGTTTTGTGGCGTATGAGAAATTCCCTAAGCCCCGGCCGGACCCATCGATTTTGGTCAAAAATGAAAATTCCAAAAGTGCCCCAATTTCTGCTTTAAACTTTAGGTACCATCCCAAAATGTATCACTGAGGTGACAGAAGTTGTTTTCGGACCATTATTTTTGAACAGAAGCTTGGACCGTTTTGTGGAGTATGAGAAATTCCATAAGCCCGGACCCATCGATTTTGGTTAAAAATGAAAATTCCAAAAGTGCCCCAATTTCTGCTTTAAACTATCGGTACCAGCCCAAAATGTATCACTGAGGTGACAGAAGTTGATTTCGGAGCATGATTTTTGAACAGGAGCTTGGACCGTTTTGTGGCGTATGAGAAATTTTATGAGCCCCAGACCCATCGATTTTGGTCAAAAATGAAAATTATAAAAGTGCCCCAATTTCTGCTTTAAACTTTATATACCATCCAAATATGTAACACTGAGGTGACAGAAGTTAATTTCGGAGCATGATTTTTGAACAGGAGCTTAGACCGTTTTGTGGTGTATGAGAAATTCCCTAAGCCCCGGCCGGACCCATTGATTTTGGTCAAAAATGAAAATTCCAAAAGTGCCCCAATTTCTGCTTTAAACTTTAGGTACCATCCCAAAATGTATCACTGAGGTGACAGAAGTTGTTTTCGGACCATTATTTTTGAACAGGAGCTTGGACTGTTTTGTGGAGTATGAGAAATTCCCTAAGCCCCGGACCCATCGATTATGGTCGAAAATGAGAATTGCAAAAGTGCCCCAATTTCTGCTTTACACTTTAGGTACCATCCCAAAATGTAACACTGAGTTGACAGAAGTTGATTTCGGAGCATGATTTTTGAACAGGAGCTTGGAACATTCTGTGGCGTATGAGAAATTCCCTATTCATTTTTGACCAAAATTGATGGGTCCGGGGCGGACCCATCAATTTTGGTCAAAAATGAAAATTCCAAAAGTGCCCCAATTTCTGCTTTAAACTTTAGGTAGCATCCCAAAATGTATCATTGAGGTGACAGAAGTTGTTTTCAGAGCATGATTTTTGAACAGGAGCTTGGACCGTTTTGTGGCGTATGAGAAATTCCCTAAGCCCCGGACCCATCGATTTTGGTCAAAAATGAAAATTCCAAAAGTGCCACAATTTCTGCTTTAAACTTTAGGTACCATCCCAAAATGTATCACTGAGAAGTCAGAAGTTGTTTTCGGACCATTATTTTTGAACAGGAGCTTGGACTGTTTTGTGGAGTATGAGAAATTCCCTAAGCCCCGGACCCATCGATTTTGGTCAAAAATGAAAATTCCAAAAGTGCCCCAATTTCTGCTTTAAACTATCGGTACCAGCCCAAAATGTATCACTGAGGTGACAGAGGTTGATTTCGGAGCATGAGTTTTGAACAGGAGCTTGGACCGTTTTGTGGCATATGAGAAATTCCATAAGCCCCGGACCCATCGATTTTGGTCAAAAATGAAAATTCCAAAAGTGCCCCAATTTCTGCTTTAAACTTTAGGTAGCATCCCAAAATGTATCATTGAGGTGACAGAAGTTGTTTTCAGAGCATGATTTTTGAACAGGAGCTTGGACCGTTTTGTGGCATATGAGAAATTCCATAAGCCTCGGACCCATCGATTTTGGTCAAAAATGAAAATTCCGAAAGTGCCCCAATTTCTGCTTTTAACTTTAGGTACCATCCCAAAATGTATCACTGAGGTGACAGAATTTGATTTCGGAGCATGGTTTTTGAACAGGAGCTTGGACTGTTTTGTGGAGTATGAGAAATTCCCTAAGCCCTGGACCCATCGATTTTGGTCAAAAATTAAAATTCCAAAAGTGCCCCAATTTCTTCTTTAAACTTTATGTACCATCCAAATATGTAACACTGAGGTGACAAAAGTTGATTTCGGAGCATGATTTTTGAACAGGAGCTTGGACCGTTTTGTGGCTTATGAGAAATTCCATAAGCCCCGGACCCATCGATTTTGGTCAAAAATGAAAATTCCAAAAGTGCCCCAATTTCTGCTTTAAACTTTAGGTAGCATCCCAAAATGTATCATTGAGGTGACAGAAGTTGTTTTCAGAGCATGATTTTTGAACAGGAGCTTGGACCGTTTTGTGGCGTATGAGAAATTCCATAAGCCCGGACCCATCGATTTTGGTCAAAAATGAAAATTCCAAAAGTGCCCCAATTTCTGCTTTAAACTATCGGTACCAGCCCAAAATGTATCACTGAGGTGACAGAAGTTGATTTCGGAGCATGATTTTTGAACAGGAGCTTGGACCGTTTTGTGGCGTATGAGAAATTTTATGAGCCCCGGACCCATCGATTTTGGTCAAAAATGAAAATTCCAAAAGTGCCCCAATTTCTGCTTTAAACTTTATATACCATCCAAATATGTAACACTGAGGTGACAGAAGTTGATTTCGGAGCATGATTTTTGAACAGGAGCTTAGACCGTTTTGTGGTGTATGAGAAATTCCCTAAGCCCCGGCCGGACCCATCGATTTTGGTCAAAAATGAAAATTCCAAAAGTGCCCCAATTTCTGCTTTAAACTTTAGGTACCATCCCAAAATGTATCACTGAGGTGACAGAAGTTGTTTTCGGACCATTATTTTTGAACAGGAGCTTGGACTGTTTTGTGGAGTATGAGAAATTCCCTAAGCCCCGGACCCATCGATTATGGTCGAAAATGAGAATTGCAAAAGTGCCCCAATTTCTGCTTTACACTTTAGGTACCATCACAAAATGTAACACTGAGTTGACAGAAGTTGATTTCGGAGCATAATTTTTGAACAGGAGCTTGGAACATTCTGTGGCGTATGAGAAATTCCCTAAGCCCCGGACCCATCAATTGTTGTCAAAAATGAAAATTCCAAAAGTGCCCCAATTTTTGCTTTACCCTTTAGGTACCATCCCAAAATGTATCACTGAGGTGACAGAAGTTGTTTTCGGACCATGATTTTTGAACAGGAGATTGGACCGTTTTGTGGCGTATGAGAAATTCCATAAGACCCGGACCCATCGATTTTGGTCAAAAATGAAAATTCCAAAAGTGCCCCAATTTCTGCTTTAAACTATCGGTACCAGCCCAAAATGTATCATTGAGGTGACAGAAGTTGTTTTCAGAGCATGGTTTTTGAACAGGAGCTTGGAATGTTTTGTGGAGTATGAGAAATTCCCTAAGCCCCGGACCCATTGATTTTGGTCAAAAATGAAAATTCCAAAAGTGCCCCAATTTCTGCTTTAAACTTTAGGTACCATCCCAAAATCTATCACTGAGGTGATAGAAGTTAATTTCGGAGCATGGTTTTTGAACAGGAGCTTGGACTGTTTTGTGGAGTATGAGAAATTTCCTAAGCCCCGGACCCATCGATTTTGGTCAAAAATGAAAATTCCAAAAGTGCCCCAATTTCTGCTTTAAACTATCGGTACCATCCCAAAATGTATCACTGAGGTGACAGAAGTTGTTTTCGGACCATGATTTTTGAACAGAAGCTTGGACCGTTTTGTGGCGTATGTAAAATTCCCTAAGCCCCAGTCCCATCGATTTTGGTCAAAAATGAAAATTCCAAAAGTGCCACAATTTCTGCTTTAAACTTTAGGTACCATCCCAAAATGTATCACTGAGGGGACAGAAGTTGTTTTCGGACCATTATTTTTGAACAGGAGCTTGGACTGTTTTGTGGAGTATGAGAAATTCCCTAAGCCCCGGCCGGACCCATCGATTTTGGTCAAAAATGAAAATTCCAAAAGTGCCCCAATTTCTGCTTTAAACTTTAGGTACCATCCCAAAATGTATCACTGAGGTGACAGAAGTTGTTTTCGGACCATTATTTTTGAACAGGAGCTTGGACCGTTTTGTGGAGTATGAGAAATTCCATAAGCCCGGACCCATCGATTTTGGTTAAAAATGAAAATTCCAAAAGTGCCCCAATTTCTGCTTTAAACTATCGGTACCAGCCCAAAATGTATCACTGAGGTGACAGAAGTTGATTTCGGAGCATGATTTTTGAACAGGAGCTTTGACCGTTTTGTGGCGTATGACAAATTTTATGAGCCCCGGACCCATCGATTTTGGTCAAAAATGAAAATTCCAAAAGTGCCCCAATTTCTGCTTTAAACTTTATATACCATCCAAATATGTAACACTGAGGTGACAGAAGTTAATTTCGGAGCATGATTTTTGAACAGGAGCTTAGACCGTTTTGTGGTGTATGAGAAATTCCCTAAGCCCAGGCCGGACCCATTGATTTTGGTCAAAAATGAAAATTCCAAAAGTGCCCCAATTTCTGCTTTAAACTTTAGGTACCATCCCAAAATGTATCACTGAGGTGACAGAAGTTGTTTTCGGACCATTATTTTTGAACAGGAGCTTGGACTGTTTTGTGGAGTATGAGAAATTCCCTAAGCCCCGGACCCATCGATTATGGTCGAAAATGAGAATTGCAAAAGTGCCCCAATTTCTGCTTTACACTTTAGGTACCATCCCAAAATGTAACACTGAGTTGACAGAAGTTGATTTCGGAGCATGATTTTTGAACAGGAGCTTGGAACATTCTGTGGCGTATGAGAAATTCCCTAAGCCCCGGACCCATCAATTTTGGTCAAAAATGAAAATTCCAAAAGTGCCCAAATTTCTGCTTTAAACTTTAGGTATCATCCCACAATGTATCACTAAGGTGACAGAAGTTGTTTTCGGACCATGATTTTTGAACAGAAGCTTGGACTGTTTTGTGGCGTATGTAAAATTCCCTAAGCCCCGGACCCATCGATTTTGGTCAAAAATGAAAATTCCAAAAGTGCCACAATTTCTGCTTTAAACTTTAGGTACCATCCCAAAATGTATCACTGAGAAGACAGAAGTTGTTTTCGGACCATTATTTTTGAACAGGAGCTTGGACTGTTTTGTGGAGTATGAGAAATTCCCTAAGCCCCGGACCCATCGATTTTGGTCAAAAATGAAAATTCCAAAAGTGCCCCATTTTCTGCTTTAAACTATCGGTACCAGCCCAAAATGTATCACTGAGGTGACAGAGGTTGATTTCGGAGCATGAGTTTTGAACAGGAGCTTGGACCGTTTTGTGGCATATGAGAAATTCCATAAGCCCCGGACCCATCGATTTTGGTCAAAAATGAAAATTCCAAAAGTGCCCCAATTTCTGCTTTAAACTTTAGGTAGCATCCCAAAATGTATCATTGAGGTGACAGAAGTTGTTTTCAGAGCATGATTTTTGAACAGGAGCTTGGACCGTTTTGTGGCGTATGAGAAATTCCATAAGCCTCGGACCCATCGATTTTGGTCAAAAATGAAAATTCCGAAAGTGCCCCAATTTCTGCTTTTAACTTTAGGTACCATCCCAAAATGTATCACTGAGGTGACAGAATTTGATTTCGGAGCATGGTTTTTGAACAGGAGCTTGGACTGTTTTGTGGAGTATGAGAAATTCCCTAAGCCCTGGACCCATCGATTTTGGTCAAAAATTAAAATTCCAAAAGTGCCCCAATTTCTTCTTTAAACTTTATGTACCATCCAAATATGTAACACTGAGGTGACAGAAGTTGATTTCGGAGCATGATTTTTGAACAGGAGCTTGGACCGTTTTGTGGCTTATGAGAAATTCCATAAGCCCCGGACCCATCGATTTTGGTCAAAAATGAAAATTCCAAAAGTGCCCCAATTTCTGCTTTAAACTTTAGGTAGCATCCCAAAATGTATCATTGAGGTGACAGAAGTTGTTTTCAGAGCATGATTTTTGAACAGGAGCTTGGACCGTTTTGTGGCGTATGAGAAATTCCATAAGCCCGGACCCATCGATTTTGGTCAAAAATGAAAATTCCAAAAGTGCCCCAATTTCTGCTTTAAACTATCGGTACCAGCCCAAAATGTATCACTGAGGTGACAGAAGTTGATTTCGGAGCATGATTTTTGAACAGGAGCTTGGACCGTTTTGTGGCGTATGAGAAATTTTATGAGCCCCGGACCCATCGATTTTGGTAAAAAATGAAAATTCCAAAAGTGCCCCAATTTCTGCTTTAAACTTTATATACCATCCAAATATGTAACACTGAGGTGACAGAAGTTGATTTCGGAGCATGATTTTTGAACAGGAGCTTAGACCGTTTTGTGGTGTATGAGAAATTCCCTAAGCCCCGGCCGGACCCATCGATTTTGGTCAAAAATGAAAATTCCAAAAGTGCCCCAATTTCTGCTTTAAACTTTAGGTACCATCCCAAAATGTATCACTGAGGTGACAGAAGTTGTTTTCGGACCATTATTTTTGAACAGGAGCTTGGACTGTTTTGTGGAGTATGAGAAATTCCCTAAGCCCCGGACCCATCGATTATGGTCGAAAATGAGAATTGCAAAAGTGCCCCAATTTCTGCTTTACACTTTAGGTACCATCACAAAATGTAACACTGAGTTGACAGAAGTTGATTTCGGAGCATAATTTTTGAACAGGAGCTTGGAACATTCTGTGGCGTATGAGAAATTCCCTAAGCCCCAGACCCATCAATTGTTGTCAAAAATGAAAATTCCAAAAGTGCCCCAATTTTTGCTTTACCCTTTAGGTACCATCCCAAAATGTATCACTGAGGTGACAGAAGTTGTTTTCGGACCATGATTTTTGAACAGGAGATTGGACCGTTTTGTGGCGTATGAGAAATTCCATAAGACCCGGACCCATCGATTTTGGTCAAAAATGAAAATTCCAAAAGTGCCCCAATTTCTGCTTTAAACTATCGGTACCAGCCCAAAATGTATCATTGAGGTGACAGAAGTTGTTTTCAGAGCATGGTTTTTGAACAGGAGCTTGGAATGTTTTGTGGAGTATGAGAAATTCCCTAAGCCCCGGACCCATTGATTTTGGTCAAAAATGAAAATTCCAAAAGTGCCCCAATTTCTGCTTTAAACTTTAGGTACCATCCCAAAATGTATCACTGAGGTGACAGAAGTTGTTTTCGGACCATGATTTTTGAACAGAAGCTTGGACCGTTTTGTGGCGTATGTAAAATTCCCTAAGCCCCAGTCCCATCGATTTTGGTCAAAAATGAAAATTCCAAAAGTGCCACAATTTCTGCTTTAAACTTTAGGTACCATCCCAAAATGTATCACTGAGGGGACAGAAGTTGTTTTCGGACCATTATTTTTGAACAGGAGCTTGGACTGTTTTGTGGAGTATGAGAAATTCCCTAAGCCCCGGCCGGACCCATCGATTTTGGTCAAAAATGAAAATTCCAAAAGTGCCCCAATTTCTGCTTTAAACTTTAGGTACCATCCCAAAATGTATCACTGAGGTGACAGAAGTTGTTTTCGGACCATTATTTTTGAACAGGAGCTTGGACCGTTTTGTGGAGTATGAGAAATTCCATAAGCCCGGACCCATCGATTTTGGTTAAAAATGAAAATTCCAAAAGTGCCCCAATTTCTGCTTTAAACTATCGGTACCAGCCCAAAATGTATCACTGAGGTGACAGAAGTTGATTTCGGAGCATGATTTTTGAACAGGAGCTTTGACCGTTTTGTGGCGTATGAGAAATTTTATGAGCCCCGGACCCATCGATTTTGGTCAAAAATGAAAATTCCAAAAGTGCCCCAATTTCTGCTTTAAACTTTATATACCATCCAAATATGTAACACTGAGGTGACAGAAGTTAATTTCGGAGCATGATTTTTGAACAGGAGCTTAGACCGTTTTGTGGTGTATGAGAAATTCCCTAAGCCCCGGCCGGACCCATTGATTTTGGTCAAAAATGAAAATTCCAAAAGTGCCCCAATTTCTGCTTTAAACTTTAGGTACCATCCCAAAATGTATCACTGAGGTGACAGAAGTTGTTTTCGGACCATTATTTTTGAACAGGAGCTTGGACTGTTTTGTGGAGTATGAGAAATTCCCTAAGCCCCGGACCCATCGATTATGGTCGAAAATGAGAATTGCAAAAGTGCCCCAATTTCTGCTTTACACTTTAGGTACCATCCCAAAATGTAACACTGAGTTGACAGAAGTTGATTTCGGAGCATGATTTTTGAACAGGAGCTTGGAACATTCTGTGGCGTATGAGAAATTCCCTAAGCCCCGGACCCATCAATTTTGGTCAAAAATGAAAATTCCAAAAGTGCCCAAATTTCTGCTTTAAACTTTAGGTATCATCCCACAATGTATCACTAAGGTGACAGAAGTTGTTTTCGGACCATGATTTTTGAACAGAAGCTTGGACTGTTTTGTGGCGTATGTAAAATTCCCTAAGCCCCGGACCCATCGATTTTGGTCAAAAATGAAAATTCCAAAAGTGCCACAATTTCTGCTTTAAACTTTAGGTACCATCCCAAAATGTATCACTGAGAAGACAGAAGTTGTTTTCGGACCATTATTTTTGAACAGGAGCTTGGACTGTTTTGTGGAGTATGAGAAATTCCCTAAGCCCCGGACCCATCGATTTTGGTCAAAAATGAAAATTCCAAAAGTGCCCCAATTTCTGCTTTAAACTATCGGTACCAGCCCAAAATGTATCACTGAGGTGACAGAAGTTGTTTTCAGAGCATGATTTTTGAACAGGAGCTTGGACCGTTTTGTGGCGTATGAGAAATTCCATAAGCCTCGGACCCATCGATTTTGGTCAAAAATGAAAATTCCGAAAGTGCCCCAATTTCTGCTTTTAACTTTAGGTACCATCCCAAAATGTATCACTGAGGTGACAGAATTTGATTTCGGAGCATGGTTTTTGAACAGGAGCTTGGACTGTTTTGTGGAGTATGAGAAATTCCCTAAGCCCTGGACCCATCGATTTTGGTCAAAAATTAAAATTCCAAAAGTGCCCCAATTTCTTCTTTAAACTTTATGTACCATCCAAATATGTAACACTGAGGTGACAGAAGTTGATTTCGGAGCATGATTTTTGAACAGGAGCTTGGACCGTTTTGTGGCTTATGAGAAATTCCATAAGCCCCGGACCCATCGATTTTGGTCAAAAATGAAAATTCCAAAAGTGCCCCAATTTCTGCTTTAAACTTTAGGTAGCATCCCAAAATGTATCATTGAGGTGACAGAAGTTGTTTTCAGAGCATGATTTTTGAACAGGAGCTTGGACCGTTTTGTGGCGTATGAGAAATTCCATAAGCCCGGACCCATCGATTTTGGTCAAAAATGAAAATTCCAAAAGTGCCCCAATTTCTGCTTTAAACTATCGGTACCAGCCCAAAATGTATCACTGAGGTGACAGAAGTTGATTTCGGAGCATGATTTTTGAACAGGAGCTTGGACCGTTTTGTGGCGTATGAGAAATTTTATGAGCCCCGGACCCATCGATTTTGGTAAAAAATGAAAATTCCAAAAGTGCCCCAATTTCTGCTTTAAACTTTATATACCATCCAAATATGTAACACTGAGGTGACAGAAGTTGATTTCGGAGCATGATTTTTGAACAGGAGCTTAGACCGTTTTGTGGTGTATGAGAAATTCCCTAAGCCCCGGCCGGACCCATCGATTTTGGTCAAAAATGAAAATTCCAAAAGTGCCCCAATTTCTGCTTTAAACTTTAGGTACCATCCCAAAATGTATCACTGAGGTGACAGAAGTTGTTTTCGGACCATTATTTTTGAACAGGAGCTTGGACTGTTTTGTGGAGTATGAGAAATTCCCTAAGCCCCGGACCCATCGATTATGGTCGAAAATGAGAATTGCAAAAGTGCCCCAATTTCTGCTTTACACTTTAGGTACCATCCCAAAATGTAACACTGAGTTGACAGAAGTTGATTTCGGAGCATGATTTTTGAACAGGAGCTTGGGACATTCTGTGGCGTATGAGAAATTCCCTAAGCCCCGGACCCATCAATTGTTGTCAAAAATGAAAATTCCAAAAGTGCCCCAATTTTTGCTTTACCCTTTAGGTACCATCCCAAAATGTATCACTGAGGTGACAGAAGTTGTTTTCGGACCATGATTTTTGAACAGGAGATTGGACCGTTTTGTGGCGTATGAGAAATTCCATAAGACCCGGACCCATCGATTTTGGTCAAAAATGAAAATTCCAAAAGTGCCCCAATTTCTGCTTTAAACTATCGGTACCAGCCCAAAATGTATCATTGAGGTGACAGAAGTTGTTTTCAGAGCATGGTTTTTGAACAGGAGCTTGGAATGTTTTGTGGAGTATGAGAAATTCCCTAAGCCCCGGACCCATTGATTTTGGTCAAAAATGAAAATTCCAAAAGTGCCCCAATTTCTGCTTTAAACTTTAGGTACCATCCCAAAATCTATCACTGAGGTGATAGAAGTTGATTTCGGAGCATGGTTTTTGAACAGGAGCTTGGACTGTTTTGTGGAGTATGAGAAATTTCCTAAGCCCCGGACCCATCGATTTTGGTCAAAAATGAAAATTCCAAAAGTTCCCCAATTTCTGCTTTAAACTTTAGGTACCATCCCAAAATGTATCACTGAGGTGACAGAAGCTGTTTTCGGACCATGATTTTTGAACAGAAGCTTGGACCGTTTTGTGGCGTATGTAAAATTCCCTAAGCCCCAGTCCCATCGATTTTGGTCAAAAATGAAAATTCCAAAAGTGCCACAATTTCTGCTTTAAACTTTAGGTACCATCCCAAAATGTATCACTGAGGGGACAGAAGTTGTTTTCGGACCATTATTTTTGAACAGGAGCTTGGACTGTTTTGTGGAGTATGAGAAATTCCCTAAGCCCCGGACCCATCGATTTTGGTCAAAAATGAAAATTCCAAAAGTGCCCCAATTTCTGCTTTAAACTATCGGTACCAGCCCAAAATGTATCACTGAGGTGACAGAAGTTGATTTCGGAGCATGATTTTTGAACAGGAGCTTAGACCGTTTTGTGGCGTATGAGAAATTCCCTAAGCCCCGGCCGGACCCATCGATTTTGGTCAAAAATGAAAATTCCAAAAGTGCCCCAATTTCTGCTTTAAACTTTAGGTACCATCCCAAAATGTATCACTGAGGTGACAGAAGTTGTTTTCGGACCATTATTTTTGAACAGGAGCTTGGACCGTTTTGTGGAGTATGAGAAATTCCATAAGCCCGGACCCATCGATTTTGGTTAAAAATGAAAATTCCAAAAGTGCCCCAATTTCTGCTTTAAACTATCGGTACCAGCCCAAAATGTATCACTGAGGTGACAGAAGTTGATTTCGGAGCATGATTTTTGAACAGGAGCTTGGACCGTTTTGTGGCGTATGAGAAAATTTATGAGCCCCGGACCCATCGATTTTGGTAAAAAATGAAAATTCCAAAAGTGCCCCAATTTCTGCTTTAAACTTTATATACCATCCAAATATGTAACACTGAGGTGACAGAAGTTAATTTCGGAGCATGATTTTTGAACAGGAGCTTAGACCATTTTGTGGTGTATGAGAAATTCCCTAAGCCCCGGCCGGACCCATTGATTTTGGTCAAAAATGAAAATTCCAAAAGTGCCCCAATTTCTGCTTTAAACTTTAGGTACCATCCCAAAATGTATCACTGAGGTGACAGAAGTTGTTTTCGGACCATTATTTTTGAACAGGAGCTTGGACTGTTTTGTGGAGTATGAGAAATTCCCTAAGCCCCGGACCCATCGATTATGGTCGAAAATGAGAATTGCAAAAGTGCCCCAATTTCTGCTTTACACTTTAGGTACCATCCCAAAATGTAACACTGAGTTGACAGAAGTTGATTTCGGAGCATGATTTTTGAACAGGAGCTTGGAACATTCTGTGGCGTATGAGAAATTCCCTAAGCCCCGGACCCATCAATTTTGGTCAAAAATGAAAATTCCAAAAGTGCCCAAATTTCTGCTTTAAACTTTAGGTATCATCCCACAATGTATCACTAAGGTGACAGAAGTTGTTTTCGGACCATGATTTCTGAACAGAAGCTTGGACTGTTTTGTGGCGTATGTAAAATTCCCTAAGCCCCGGACCCATCGATTTTGGTCAAAAATGAAAATTCCAAAAGTGCCACAATTTCTGCTTTAAACTTTAGGTACCATCCCAAAATGTATCACTGAGAAGACAGAAGTTGTTTTCGGACCATTATTTTTGAACAGGAGCTTGGACTGTTTTGTGGAGTATGAGAAATTCCCTAAGCCCCGGACCCATCGATTTTGGTCAAAAATGAAAATTCCAAAAGTGCCCCAATTTCTGCTTTAAACTATCGGTACCAGCCCAAAATGTATCACTGAGGTGACAGAAGTTGATTTCGGAGCATGAGTTTTGAACAGGAGCTTGGACCGTTTTGTGGCATATGAGAAATTCCATAAGCCCCGGACCCATCGATTTTGGTCAAAAATGAAAATTCCAAAAGTGCCCCAATTTCTGCTTTAAACTTTAGGTAGCATCCCAAAATGTATCATTGAGGTGACAGAAGTTGTTTTCAGAGCATGATTTTTGAACAGGAGCTTGGACCGTTTTGTGGCGTATGAGAAATTCCATAAGCCTCGGACCCATCGATTTTGGTCAAAAATGAAAATTCCGAAAGTGCCCCAATTTCTGCTTTTAACTTTAGGTACCATCCCAAAATGTATCACTAAGGTCACAGAAGTTGATTTCGGAGCATGATTTTTGAACAGGAGCTTGGAATGTTTTGTGGAGTATGAGAAATTCCCTAAGCCCCGAACCCATTGATTTTGGTCAAAAATGAAAATTCCAAAAGTGCCCCAATTTCTGCTTTAAACTTTAGGTACCATCCCAAAATGTATCACTGAGGTGACAGAATTTGATTTCGGAGCATGGTTTTTGAACAGGAGCTTCGACTGTTTTGTGGAGTATGAGAAATTCCCTAAGCCCTGGACCCATCGATTTTGGTCAAAAATTAAAATTCCAAAAGTGCCCCAATTTCTTCTTTAAACTTTATGTACCATCCAAATATGTAACACTGAGGTGACAGAAGTTGATTTCGGAGCATGATTTTTGAACAGGAGCTTAGACCGTTTTGTGGCGTATGAGAAATTTTATGAGCCCCGGACCCATCGATTTTGGTCAAAAATGAAAATTCCAAAAGTGCCCCAATTTCTGCTTTAAACTATCGGTACCATCCCAAAATGTATCACTGAGGTGACAGAAATTGATTTCGGAGCATGATTTTTGAACAGGAGCTTGGACCGTTTTGTGGCGTATGAGAAATTCCCTAAGCCCCGGACCCATCGATTATGGTCAAAAATGAGAATTGCAAAAGTGCCCCAATTTTTGCTGTACCCTTTAGGTACCATCCCAAAATGTATCACTGAGGTGACAGAAGTTGTTTTCGGACCATGATTTTTGAACAGGAGATTGGACCGTTTTGTGGTGAATGAGAAATTCCATAAGCCCCGGACCCATCAATTTTGGTCCAAAATGAAAATTCCAAAAGTGCCCCAATTTCTGCTTTAAACTATCGGTACCATCCCACAATGTATCACTGAGGTGATAGAAGTTGATTTCGGAGCATGGTTTTTGAACAGGAGCTTGGACTATTTTGTGGCTTATGAGAAATTCCCTAAGCCCCGGACCCATCGATTATGGTCAAAAATGAAAATTCCAAAAGTGCCCCAATTTCTGCTTTAAACTTTAGGTACCATCCCAAAATGTATCACTGAGGTGACATAAGTTGCTTTCATACCATGATTTTTGAACAGGAGCTTGGACCGTTTTGTGGCGTATGAGAAATTCCATAAGCCCCGGACCCATCGATTTTGGTCAAAAATGAAAATTCCAAAAGTGCCCCAATTTCTGCTTTAAACTTTAGGTACCATCCCAAAATGTATCACTGAGGTGACAGAAGTTGTTTTCGGACCATTATTTTTAAACAGGAGCTTGGACTGTTTTGTGGAGTATGAGAAATTCCCTAAGCACCGATCCCATCGATTTTGGTAAAAAATGAAAATTCCAAAAGTGCCCCAATTTCTGCTTTAAACTTTAGGTATCATCCCACAATGTATCACTAAGGTGACAGAAGTTGTTTTCGGACCATGATTTTTGAACAGAAGCTTGGACCGTTTTGTGGCGTATGTAAAATTCCCTAAGCCCCGGACCCATCGATTTTGGTCAAAAATGAAAATTCCAAAAGTGCCACAATTTCTGCTTTAAACTTTAGGTACCATCCCAAAATGTATCACTGAGAAGACAGAAGTTGTTTTCGGACCATTATTTTTGAACAGGAGCTTGGACTGTTTTGTGGAGTATGAGAAATTCCCTAAGCCCCGGACCCATCGATTTTGGTCAAAAATGAAAATTCCAAAAGTACCCCAATTTCTGCTTTAAACTATCGGTACCAGCCCAAAATGTATCACTGAGGTGACAGAAGTTGTTTTCGGACCATGATTTTTGAACAGAAGCTTGGACCGTTTTGTGGCGTATGTAAAATTCCCTAAGCCCCGGACCCATCGATTTTGGTCAAAAATGAAAATTCCAAAAGTGCCACAATTTCTGCTTTAAACTTTAGGTACCATCCCAAAATGTATCACTGAGAAGACAGAAGTTGTTTTCGGACCATTATTTTTGAACAGGAGCTTGGACTGTTTTGTGGAGTATGAGAAATTCCATAAGCCCCGGACCCATCGATTTTGGTCAAAAATGAAAATTCCAAAAGTGCCCCAATTTCTGCTTTAAACTTTAGGTAGCATCCCAAAATGTATCATTGAGGTGACAGAAGTTGTTTTCAGAGCATGATTTTTGAACAGGAGCTTGGACCGTTTTGTGGCGTATGAGAAATTCCATAAGCCTCGGACCCATCGATTTTGGTCAAAAATGAAAATTCCGAAAGTGCCCCAATTTCTGCTTTTAACTTTAGGTACCATCCCAAAATGTATCACTGAGGTGACAGAATTTGATTTCGGAGCATGGTTTTTGAACAGGAGCTTGGACTGTTTTGTGGAGTATGAGAAATTCCCTAAGCCCTGGACCCATCGATTTTGGTCAAAAATTAAAATTCCAAAAGTGCCCCAATTTCTTCTTTAAACTTTATGTACCATCCAAATATGTAACACTGAGGTGACAGAAGTTGATTTCGGAGCATGATTTTTGAACAGGAGCTTGGACCGTTTTGTGGCTTATGAGAAATTCCATAAGCTCCGGACCCATCGATTTTGGTCAAAAATGAAAATTCCAAAAGTGCCCCAATTTCTGCTTTAAACTTTAGGTAGCATCCCAAAATGTATCATTGAGGTGACAGAAGTTGTTTTCAGAGCATGATTTGTGAACAGGAGCTTGGACCGTTTTGTGGCGTATGAGAAATTCCATAAGCCCGGACCCATCGATTTTGGTCAAAAATGAAAATTCCAAAAGTGCCCCAATTTCTGCTTTAAACTATCGGTACCAGCCCAAAATGTATCACTGAGATGACAGAAGTTGATTTCGGAGCATGATTTTTGAACAGGAGCTTGGACCGTTTTGTGGCGTATGAGAAATTTTATGAGCCCCGGACCCATCGATTTTGGTCAAAAATGAAAATTCCAAAAGTGCCCCAATTTCTGCTTTAAACTTTATATACCATCCAAATATGTAACACTGAGGTGATAGAAGTTGATTTCGGAGCATGATTTTTGAACAGGAGCTTAGACCGTTTTGTGGTGTATGAGAAATTCCCTAAGCCCCGGCCGGACCCATCGATTTTGGTCAAAAATGAAAATTCCAAAAGTGCCCCAATTTCTGCTTTAAACTTTAGGTACCATCCCAAAATGTATCACTGAGGTGACAGAAGTTGTTTTCGGACCATTATTTTTGAACAGGAGCTTGGACTGTTTTGTGGAGTATGAGAAATTCCCTAAGCCCCGGACCCATCGATTATGGTCGAAAATGAGAATTGCAAAAGTGCCCCAATTTCTGCTTTACACTTTAGGTACCATCCCAAAATGTAACACTGAGTTGACAGAAGTTGATTTCGGAGCATGATTTTTGAACAGGAGCTTGGAACATTCTGTGGCGTATGAGAAATTCCCTAAGCCCCGGACCCATCAATTGTTGTCAAAAATGAAAATTCCAAAAGTGCCCCAATTTTTGCTTTACCCTTTAGGTACCATCCCAAAATGTATCACTGAGGTGACAGAAGTTGTTTTCGGACCATGATTTTTGAACAGGAGATTGGACCGTTTTGTGGCGTATGAGAAATTCCATAAGACCCGGACCCATCGATTTTGGTCAAAAATGAAAATTCCAAAAGTGCCCCAATTTCTGCTTTAAACTATCGGTACCAGCCCAAAATGTATCATTGAGGTGACAGAAGTTGTTTTCAGAGCATGGTTTTTGAACAGGAGCTTGGAATGTTTTGTGGAGTATGAGAAATTCCCTAAGCCCCGGACCCATTGATTTTGGTCAAAAATGAAAATTCCAAAAGTGCCCCAATTTCTGCTTTAAACTTTAGGTACCATCCCAAAATCTATCACTGAGGTGATAGAAGTTGATTTCGGAGCATGGTTTTTGAACAGGAGCTTGGACTGTTTTGTGGAGTATGAGAAATTTCCTAAGCCCCGGACCCATCGATTTTGGTCAAAAATGAAAATTCCAAAAGTTCCCCAATTTCTGCTTTAAACTTTAGGTACCATCCCAAAATGTATCACTGAGGTGACAGAAGTTGTTTTCGGACCATGATTTTTGAACAGAAGCTTGGACCGTTTTGTGGCGTATGTAAAATTCCCTAAGCCCCAGTCCCATCGATTTTGGTCAAAAATGAAAATTCCAAAAGTGCCACAATTTCTGCTTTAAACTTTAGGTACCATCCCAAAATGTATCACTGAGGGGACAGAAGTTGTTTTCGGACCATTATTTTTGAACAGGAGCTTGGACTGTTTTGTGGAGTATGAGAAATTCCCTAAGCCCCGGACCCATCGATTTTGGTCAAAAATGAAAATTCCAAAAGTGCCCCAATTTCTGCTTTAAACTATCGGTACCAGCCCAAAATGTATCACTGAGGTGACAGAAGTTGATTTCGGAGCATGATTTTTGAACAGGAGCTTAGACCGTTTTGTGGCGTATGAGAAATTCCCTAAGCCCCGGCCGGACCCATCGATTTTGGTCAAAAATGAAAATTCCAAAAGTGCCCCAATTTCTGCTTTAAACTTTAGGTACCATCCCAAAATGTATCACTGAGGTGACAGAAGTTGTTTTCGGACCATTATTTTTGAACAGGAGCTTGGACCGTTTTGTGGAGTATGAGAAATTCCATAAGCCCGGACCCATCGATTTTGGTCAAAAATGAAAATTCCAAAAGTGCCCCAATTTCTGCTTTAAACTATCGGTACCAGCCCAAAATGTATCACTGAGGTGACAGAAGTTGATTTCGGAGCATGATTTTTGAACAGGAGCTTAGACCGTTTTGTGGCGTATGAGAAATTCCCTAAGCCCCGGCCGGACCCATCGATTTTGGTCAAAAATGAAAATTCCAAAAGTGCCCCAATTTCTGCTTTAAACTTTAGGTACCATCCCAAAATGTATCACTGAGGTGACAGAAGTTGTTTTCGGAGCATGATTTTTGAACAGGAGCTTGGACCGTTTTGTGGCGTATGAGAAATTCTATGAGCCCCGGACCCATCGATTTTGGTCAAAAATGAAAATTCCAAAAGTGCCCCAATTTCTGCTTTAAACTTTATATACCATCCAAATATGTAACACTGAGGTGACAGAAGTTGATTTCGGAGCATGATTTTTGAACAGGAGCTTAGACCGTTTTGTGGCGTATGAGAAATTCCCTAAGCCCCGGCCGGACCCATCGATTTTGGTCAAAAATGAAAATTCCAAAAGTGCCCCAATTTCTGCTTTAAACTTTAGGTACCATCCCAAAATGTATCACTGAGGTGACAGAAGTTGTTTTCGGACCATTATTTTTGAACAGGAGCTTGGACCGTTTTGTGGAGTATGAGAAATTCCATAAGCCCGGACCCATCGATTTTGGTCAAAAATGAAAATTCCAAAAGTGACCCAATTTCTTCTTTAAACTATCGGTACCAGCCCAAAATGTATCACTGAGGTGACAGAAGTTGATTTCGGAGCATGATTTTTGAACAGGAGCTTGGACCGTTTTGTGGCGTATGAGAAATTTTATGAGCCCCGGACCCATCGATTTTGGTCAAAAATGAAAATTCCAAAAGTGCCCCAATTTCTGCTTTAAACTTTATATACCATCCAAATATGTAACACTGAGGTGACAGAAGTTAATTTCGGAGCATGATTTTTGAACAGGAGCTTAGACCGTTTTGTGGTGTATGAGAAATTCCCTAAGCCCCGGCCGGACCCATTGATTTTGGTCAAAAATGAAAATTCCAAAAGTGCCCCAATTTCTGCTTTAAACTTTAGGTACCATCCCAAAATGTATCACTGAGGTGACAGAAGTTGTTTTCGGACCATTATTTTTGAACAGGAGCTTGGACTGTTTTGTGGAGTATGAGAAATTCCCTAAGCCCCGGACCCATCGATTATGGTCGAAAATGAGAATTGCAAAAGTGCCCCAATTTCTGCTTTACACTTTAGGTACCATCCCAAAATGTAACACTGAGTTGACAGAAGTTGATTTCGGAGCATGATTTTTGAACAGGAGCTTGGAACATTCTGTGGCGTATGAGAAATTCCCTAAGCCCCGGACCCATCAATTTTGGTCAAAAATGAAAATTCCAAAAGTGCCCAAATTTCTGCTTTAAACTTTAGGTATCATCCCACAATGTATCACTAAGGTGACAGAAGTTGTTTTCGGACCATGATTTTTGAACAGAAGCTTGGACCGTTTTGTGGCGTATGTAAAATTCCCTAAGCCCCGGACCCATCGATTTTGGTCAAAAATGAAAATTCCAAAAGTGCCACAATTTCTGCTTTAAACTTTAGGTACCATCCCAAAATGTATCACTGAGAAGACAGAAGTTGTTTTCGGACCATTATTTTTGAACAGGAGCTTGGACTGTTTTGTGGAGTATGAGAAATTCCCTAAGCCCCGGACCCATCGATTTTGGTCAAAAATGAAAATTCCAAAAGTACCCCAATTTCTGCTTTAAACTATCGGTACCAGCCCAAAATGTATCACTGAGGTGACAGAAGTTGATTTCGGAGCATGAGTTTTGAACAGGAGCTTGGACCGTTTTGTGGCATATGAGAAATTCCATAAGCCCCGGACCCATCGATTTTGGTCAAAAATGAAAATTCCAAAAGTGCCCCAATTTCTGCTTTAAACTTTAGGTAGCATCCCAAAATGTATCATTGAGGTGACAGAAGTTGTTTTCAGAGCATGATTTTTGAACAGGAGCTTGGACCGTTTTGTGGCGTATGAGAAATTCCATAAGCCTCGGACCCATCGATTTTGGTCAAAAATGAAAATTCCGAAAGTGCCCCAATTTCTGCTTTTAACTTTAGGTACCATCCCAAAATGTATCACTGAGGTGACAGAATTTGATTTCGGAGCATGGTTTTTGAACAGGAGCTTGGACTGTTTTGTGGAGTATGAGAAATTCCCTAAGCCCTGGACCCATCGATTTTGGTCAAAAATTAAAATTCCAAAAGTGCCCCAATTTCTTCTTTAAACTTTATGTACCATCCAAATATGTAACACTGAGGTGACAGAAGTTGATTTCGGAGCATGATTTTTGAACAGGAGCTTGGACCGTTTTGTGGCTTATGAGAAATTCCATAAGCTCCGGACCCATCGATTTTGGTCAAAAATGAAAATTCCAAAAGTGCCCCAATTTCTGCTTTAAACTTTAGGTAGCATCCCAAAATGTATCATTGAGGTGACAGAAGTTGTTTTCAGAGCATGATTTGTGAACAGGAGCTTGGACCGTTTTGTGGCGTATGAGAAATTCCATAAGCCCGGACCCATCGATTTTGGTCAAAAATGAAAATTCCAAAAGTGCCCCAATTTCTGCTTTAAACTATCGGTACCAGCCCAAAATGTATCACTGAGATGACAGAAGTTGATTTCGGAGCATGATTTTTGAACAGGAGCTTGGACCGTTTTGTGGCGTATGAGAAATTTTATGAGCCCCGGACCCATCGATTTTGGTCAAAAATGAAAATTCCAAAAGTGCCCCAATTTCTGCTTTAAACTTTATATACCATCCAAATATGTAACACTGAGGTGATAGAAGTTGATTTCGGAGCATGATTTTTGAACAGGAGCTTAGACCGTTTTGTGGTGTATGAGAAATTCCCTAAGCCCCGGCCGGACCCATCGATTTTGGTCAAAAATGAAAATTCCAAAAGTGCCCCAATTTCTGCTTTAAACTTTAGGTACCATCCCAAAATGTATCACTGAGGTGACAGAAGTTGTTTTCGGACCATTATTTTTGAACAGGAGCTTGGACTGTTTTGTGGAGTATGAGAAATTCCCTAAGCCCCGGACCCATCGATTATGGTCGAAAATGAGAATTGCAAAAGTGCCCCAATTTCTGCTTTACACTTTAGGTACCATCCCAAAATGTAACACTGAGTTGACAGAAGTTGATTTCGGAGCATGATTTTTGAACAGGAGCTTGGAACATTCTGTGGCGTATGAGAAATTCCCTAAGCCCCGGACCCATCAATTGTTGTCAAAAATGAAAATTCCAAAAGTGCCCCAATTTTTGCTTTACCCTTTAGGTACCATCCCAAAATGTATCACTGAGGTGACAGAAGTTGTTTTCGGACCATGATTTTTGAACAGGAGATTGGACCGTTTTGTGGCGTATGAGAAATTCCATAAGACCCGGACCCATCGATTTTGGTCAAAAATGAAAATTCCAAAAGTGCCCCAATTTCTGCTTTAAACTATCGGTACCAGCCCAAAATGTATCATTGAGGTGACAGAAGTTGTTTTCAGAGCATGGTTTTTGAACAGGAGCTTGGAATGTTTTGTGGAGTATGAGAAATTCCCTAAGCCCCGGACCCATTGATTTTGGTCAAAAATGAAAATTCCAAAAGTGCCCCAATTTCTGCTTTAAACTTTAGGTACCATCCCAAAATCTATCACTGAGGTGATAGAAGTTGATTTCGGAGCATGGTTTTTGAACAGGAGCTTGGACTGTTTTGTGGAGTATGAGAAATTTCCTAAGCCCCGGACCCATCGATTTTGGTCAAAAATGAAAATTCCAAAAGTTCCCCAATTTCTGCTTTAAACTTTAGGTACCATCCCAAAATGTATCACTGAGGTGACAGAAGTTGTTTTCGGACCATGATTTTTGAACAGAAGCTTGGACCGTTTTGTGGCGTATGTAAAATTCCCTAAGCCCCAGTCCCATCGATTTTGGTCAAAAATGAAAATTCCAAAAGTGCCACAATTTCTGCTTTAAACTTTAGGTACCATCCCAAAATGTATCACTGAGGGGACAGAAGTTGTTTTCGGACCATTATTTTTGAACAGGAGCTTGGACTGTTTTGTGGAGTATGAGAAATTCCCTAAGCCCCGGACCCATCGATTTTGGTCAAAAATGAAAATTCCAAAAGTGCCCCAATTTCTGCTTTAAACTATCGGTACCAGCCCAAAATGTATCACTGAGGTGACAGAAGTTGATTTCGGAGCATGATTTTTGAACAGGAGCTTAGACCGTTTTGTGGCGTATGAGAAATTCCCTAAGCCCCGGCCGGACCCATCGATTTTGGTCAAAAATGAAAATTCCAAAAGTGCCCCAATTTCTGCTTTAAACTTTAGGTACCATCCCAAAATGTATCACTGAGGTGACAGAAGTTGTTTTCGGACCATTATTTTTGAACAGGAGCTTGGACCGTTTTGTGGAGTATGAGAAATTCCATAAGCCCGGACCCATCGATTTTGGTCAAAAATGAAAATTCCAAAAGTGCCCCAATTTCTGCTTTAAACTATCGGTACCAGCCCAAAATGTATCACTGAGGTGACAGAAGTTGATTTCGGAGCATGATTTTTGAACAGGAGCTTAGACCGTTTTGTGGCGTATGAGAAATTCCCTAAGCCCCGGCCGGACCCATCGATTTTGGTCAAAAATGAAAATTCCAAAAGTGCCCCAATTTCTGCTTTAAACTTTAGGTACCATCCCAAAATGTATCACTGAGGTGACAGAAGTTGTTTTCGGAGCATGATTTTTGAACAGGAGCTTGGACCGTTTTGTGGCGTATGAGAAATTCTATGAGCCCCGGACCCATCGATTTTGGTCAAAAATGAAAATTCCAAAAGTGCCCCAATTTCTGCTTTAAACTTTATATACCATCCAAATATGTAACACTGAGGTGACAGAAGTTGATTTCGGAGCATGATTTTTGAACAGGAGCTTAGACCGTTTTGTGGCGTATGAGAAATTCCCTAAGCCCCGGCCGGACCCATCGATTTTGGTCAAAAATGAAAATTCCAAAAGTGCCCCAATTTCTGCTTTAAACTTTAGGTACCATCCCAAAATGTATCACTGAGGTGACAGAAGTTGTTTTCGGACCATTATTTTTGAACAGGAGCTTGGACCGTTTTGTGGAGTATGAGAAATTCCATAAGCCCGGACCCATCGATTTTGGTCAAAAATGAAAATTCCAAAAGTGACCCAATTTCTTCTTTAAACTATCGGTACCAGCCCAAAATGTATCACTGAGGTGACAGAAGTTGATTTCGGAGCATGATTTTTGAACAGGAGCTTGGACCGTTTTGTGGCGTATGAGAAATTTTATGAGCCCCGGACCCATCGATTTTGGTCAAAAATGAAAATTCCAAAAGTGCCCCAATTTCTGCTTTAAACTTTATATACCATCCAAATATGTAACACTGAGGTGACAGAAGTTAATTTCGGAGCATGATTTTTGAACAGGAGCTTAGACCGTTTTGTGGTGTATGAGAAATTCCCTAAGCCCCGGCCGGACCCATTGATTTTGGTCAAAAATGAAAATTCCAAAAGTGCCCCAATTTCTGCTTTAAACTTTAGGTACCATCCCAAAATGTATCACTGAGGTGACAGAAGTTGTTTTCGGACCATTATTTTTGAACAGGAGCTTGGACTGTTTTGTGGAGTATGAGAAATTCCCTAAGCCCCGGACCCATCGATTATGGTCGAAAATGAGAATTGCAAAAGTGCCCCAATTTCTGCTTTACACTTTAGGTACCATCCCAAAATGTAACACTGAGTTGACAGAAGTTGATTTCGGAGCATGATTTTTGAACAGGAGCTTGGAACATTCTGTGGCGTATGAGAAATTCCCTAAGCCCCGGACCCATCAATTTTGGTCAAAAATGAAAATTCCAAAAGTGCCCAAATTTCTGCTTTAAACTTTAGGTATCATCCCACAATGTATCACTAAGGTGACAGAAGTTGTTTTCGGACCATGATTTTTGAACAGAAGCTTGGACCGTTTTGTGGCGTATGTAAAATTCCCTAAGCCCCGGACCCATCGATTTTGGTCAAAAATGAAAATTCCAAAAGTGCCACAATTTCTGCTTTAAACTTTAGGTACCATCCCAAAATGTATCACTGAGAAGACAGAAGTTGTTTTCGGACCATTATTTTTGAACAGGAGCTTGGACTGTTTTGTGGAGTATGAGAAATTCCCTAAGCCCCGGACCCATCGATTTTGGTCAAAAATGAAAATTCCAAAAGTACCCCAATTTCTGCTTTAAACTATCGGTACCAGCCCAAAATGTATCACTGAGGTGACAGAAGTTGATTTCGGAGCATGAGTTTTGAACAGGAGCTTGGACCGTTTTGTGGCATATGAGAAATTCCATAAGCCCCGGACCCATCGATTTTGGTCAAAAATGAAAATTCCAAAAGTGCCCCAATTTCTGCTTTAAACTTTAGGTAGCATCCCAAAATGTATCATTGAGGTGACAGAAGTTGTTTTCAGAGCATGATTTTTGAACAGGAGCTTGGACCGTTTTGTGGCGTATGAGAAATTCCATAAGCCTCGGACCCATCGATTTTGGTCAAAAATGAAAATTCCGAAAGTGCCCCAATTTCTGCTTTTAACTTTAGGTACCATCCCAAAATGTATCACTGAGGTGACAGAATTTGATTTCGGAGCATGGTTTTTGAACAGGAGCTTGGACTGTTTTGTGGAGTATGAGAAATTCCCTAAGCCCTGGACCCATCGATTTTGGTCAAAAATTAAAATTCCAAAAGTGCCCCAATTTCTTCTTTAAACTTTATGTACCATCCAAATATGTAACACTGAGGTGACAGAAGTTGATTTCGGAGCATGATTTTTGAACAGGAGCTTGGACCGTTTTGTGGCTTATGAGAAATTCCATAAGCTCCGGACCCATCGATTTTGGTCAAAAATGAAAATTCCAAAAGTGCCCCAATTTCTGCTTTAAACTTTAGGTAGCATCCCAAAATGTATCATTGAGGTGACAGAAGTTGTTTTCAGAGCATGATTTGTGAACAGGAGCTTGGACCGTTTTGTGGCGTATGAGAAATTCCATAAGCCCGGACCCATCGATTTTGGTCAAAAATGAAAATTCCAAAAGTGCCCCAATTTCTGCTTTAAACTATCGGTACCAGCCCAAAATGTATCACTGAGATGACAGAAGTTGATTTCGGAGCATGATTTTTGAACAGGAGCTTGGACCGTTTTGTGGCGTATGAGAAATTTTATGAGCCCCGGACCCATCGATTTTGGTCAAAAATGAAAATTCCAAAAGTGCCCCAATTTCTGCTTTAAACTTTATATACCATCCAAATATGTAACACTGAGGTGATAGAAGTTGATTTCGGAGCATGATTTTTGAACAGGAGCTTAGACCGTTTTGTGGTGTATGAGAAATTCCCTAAGCCCCGGCCGGACCCATCGATTTTGGTCAAAAATGAAAATTCCAAAAGTGCCCCAATTTCTGCTTTAAACTTTAGGTACCATCCCAAAATGTATCACTGAGGTGACAGAAGTTGTTTTCGGACCATTATTTTTGAACAGGAGCTTGGACTGTTTTGTGGAGTATGAGAAATTCCCTAAGCCCCGGACCCATCGATTATGGTCGAAAATGAGAATTGCAAAAGTGCCCCAATTTCTGCTTTACACTTTAGGTACCATCCCAAAATGTAACACTGAGTTGACAGAAGTTGATTTCGGAGCATGATTTTTGAACAGGAGCTTGGAACATTCTGTGGCGTATGAGAAATTCCCTAAGCCCCGGACCCATCAATTGTTGTCAAAAATGAAAATTCCAAAAGTGCCCCAATTTTTGCTTTACCCTTTAGGTACCATCCCAAAATGTATCACTGAGGTGACAGAAGTTGTTTTCGGACCATGATTTTTGAACAGGAGATTGGACCGTTTTGTGGCGTATGAGAAATTCCATAAGACCCGGACCCATCGATTTTGGTCAAAAATGAAAATTCCAAAAGTGCCCCAATTTCTGCTTTAAACTATCGGTACCAGCCCAAAATGTATCATTGAGGTGACAGAAGTTGTTTTCAGAGCATGGTTTTTGAACAGGAGCTTGGAATGTTTTGTGGAGTATGAGAAATTCCCTAAGCCCCGGACCCATTGATTTTGGTCAAAAATGAAAATTCCAAAAGTGCCCCAATTTCTGCTTTAAACTTTAGGTACCATCCCAAAATCTATCACTGAGGTGATAGAAGTTGATTTCGGAGCATGGTTTTTGAACAGGAGCTTGGACTGTTTTGTGGAGTATGAGAAATTTCCTAAGCCCCGGACCCATCGATTTTGGTCAAAAATGAAAATTCCAAAAGTTCCCCAATTTCTGCTTTAAACTTTAGGTACCATCCCAAAATGTATCACTGAGGTGACAGAAGTTGTTTTCGGACCATGATTTTTGAACAGAAGCTTGGACCGTTTTGTGGCGTATGTAAAATTCCCTAAGCCCCAGTCCCATCGATTTTGGTCAAAAATGAAAATTCCAAAAGTGCCACAATTTCTGCTTTAAACTTTAGGTACCATCCCAAAATGTATCACTGAGGGGACAGAAGTTGTTTTCGGACCATTATTTTTGAACAGGAGCTTGGACTGTTTTGTGGAGTATGAGAAATTCCCTAAGCCCCGGACCCATCGATTTTGGTCAAAAATGAAAATTCCAAAAGTGCCCCAATTTCTGCTTTAAACTATCGGTACCAGCCCAAAATGTATCACTGAGGTGACAGAAGTTGATTTCGGAGCATGATTTTTGAACAGGAGCTTAGACCGTTTTGTGGCGTATGAGAAATTCCCTAAGCCCCGGCCGGACCCATCGATTTTGGTCAAAAATGAAAATTCCAAAAGTGCCCCAATTTCTGCTTTAAACTTTAGGTACCATCCCAAAATGTATCACTGAGGTGACAGAAGTTGTTTTCGGACCATTATTTTTGAACAGGAGCTTGGACCGTTTTGTGGAGTATGAGAAATTCCATAAGCCCGGACCCATCGATTTTGGTCAAAAATGAAAATTCCAAAAGTGCCCCAATTTCTGCTTTAAACTATCGGTACCAGCCCAAAATGTATCACTGAGGTGACAGAAGTTGATTTCGGAGCATGATTTTTGAACAGGAGCTTAGACCGTTTTGTGGCGTATGAGAAATTCCCTAAGCCCCGGCCGGACCCATCGATTTTGGTCAAAAATGAAAATTCCAAAAGTGCCCCAATTTCTGCTTTAAACTTTAGGTACCATCCCAAAATGTATCACTGAGGTGACAGAAGTTGTTTTCGGAGCATGATTTTTGAACAGGAGCTTGGACCGTTTTGTGGCGTATGAGAAATTCTATGAGCCCCGGACCCATCGATTTTGGTCAAAAATGAAAATTCCAAAAGTGCCCCAATTTCTGCTTTAAACTTTATATACCATCCAAATATGTAACACTGAGGTGACAGAAGTTGATTTCGGAGCATGATTTTTGAACAGGAGCTTAGACCGTTTTGTGGCGTATGAGAAATTCCCTAAGCCCCGGCCGGACCCATCGATTTTGGTCAAAAATGAAAATTCCAAAAGTGCCCCAATTTCTGCTTTAAACTTTAGGTACCATCCCAAAATGTATCACTGAGGTGACAGAAGTTGTTTTCGGACCATTATTTTTGAACAGGAGCTTGGACCGTTTTGTGGAGTATGAGAAATTCCATAAGCCCGGACCCATCGATTTTGGTCAAAAATGAAAATTCCAAAAGTGACCCAATTTCTTCTTTAAACTATCGGTACCAGCCCAAAATGTATCACTGAGGTGACAGAAGTTGATTTCGGAGCATGATTTTTGAACAGGAGCTTGGACCGTTTTGTGGCGTATGAGAAATTTTATGAGCCCCGGACCCATCGATTTTGGTCAAAAATGAAAATTCCAAAAGTGCCCCAATTTCTGCTTTAAACTTTATATACCATCCAAATATGTAACACTGAGGTGACAGAAGTTAATTTCGGAGCATGATTTTTGAACAGGAGCTTAGACCGTTTTGTGGTGTATGAGAAATTCCCTAAGCCCCGGCCGGACCCATTGATTTTGGTCAAAAATGAAAATTCCAAAAGTGCCCCAATTTCTGCTTTAAACTTTAGGTACCATCCCAAAATGTATCACTGAGGTGACAGAAGTTGTTTTCGGACCATTATTTTTGAACAGGAGCTTGGACTGTTTTGTGGAGTATGAGAAATTCCCTAAGCCCCGGACCCATCGATTATGGTCGAAAATGAGAATTGCAAAAGTGCCCCAATTTCTGCTTTACACTTTAGGTACCATCCCAAAATGTAACACTGAGTTGACAGAAGTTGATTTCGGAGCATGATTTTTGAACAGGAGCTTGGAACATTCTGTGGCGTATGAGAAATTCCCTAAGCCCCGGACCCATCAATTTTGGTCAAAAATGAAAATTCCAAAAGTGCCCAAATTTCTGCTTTAAACTTTAGGTATCATCCCACAATGTATCACTAAGGTGACAGAAGTTGTTTTCGGACCATGATTTTTGAACAGAAGCTTGGACCGTTTTGTGGCGTATGTAAAATTCCCTAAGCCCCGGACCCATCGATTTTGGTCAAAAATGAAAATTCCAAAAGTGCCACAATTTCTGCTTTAAACTTTAGGTACCATCCCAAAATGTATCACTGAGAAGACAGAAGTTGTTTTCGGACCATTATTTTTGAACAGGAGCTTGGACTGTTTTGTGGAGTATGAGAAATTCCCTAAGCCCCGGACCCATCGATTTTGGTCA
Organism: Pseudophryne corroboree; assembly: GCF_028390025.1. Lineage (NCBI taxonomy): Eukaryota > Metazoa > Chordata > Amphibia > Anura > Myobatrachidae > Pseudophryne > Pseudophryne corroboree. The sequence continues at coordinate 11,084 of NW_026968228.1, read as the reverse complement.
AAAATGAAAATTCCAAAAGTACCCCAATTTCTGCTTTAAACTATCGGTACCAGCCCAAAATGTATCACTGAGGTGACAGAAGTTGATTTCGGAGCATGAGTTTTGAACAGGAGCTTGGACCGTTTTGTGGCATATGAGAAATTCCATAAGCCCCGGACCCATCGATTTTGGTCAAAAATGAAAATTCCAAAAGTGCCCCAATTTCTGCTTTAAACTTTAGGTAGCATCCCAAAATGTATCATTGAGGTGACAGAAGTTGTTTTCAGAGCATGATTTTTGAACAGGAGCTTGGACCGTTTTGTGGCGTATGAGAAATTCCATAAGCCTCGGACCCATCGATTTTGGTCAAAAATGAAAATTCCGAAAGTGCCCCAATTTCTGCTTTTAACTTTAGGTACCATCCCAAAATGTATCACTGAGGTGACAGAATTTGATTTCGGAGCATGGTTTTTGAACAGGAGCTTGGACTGTTTTGTGGAGTATGAGAAATTCCCTAAGCCCTGGACCCATCGATTTTGGTCAAAAATTAAAATTCCAAAAGTGCCCCAATTTCTTCTTTAAACTTTATGTACCATCCAAATATGTAACACTGAGGTGACAGAAGTTGATTTCGGAGCATGATTTTTGAACAGGAGCTTGGACCGTTTTGTGGCTTATGAGAAATTCCATAAGCTCCGGACCCATCGATTTTGGTCAAAAATGAAAATTCCAAAAGTGCCCCAATTTCTGCTTTAAACTTTAGGTAGCATCCCAAAATGTATCATTGAGGTGACAGAAGTTGTTTTCAGAGCATGATTTGTGAACAGGAGCTTGGACCGTTTTGTGGCGTATGAGAAATTCCATAAGCCCGGACCCATCGATTTTGGTCAAAAATGAAAATTCCAAAAGTGCCCCAATTTCTGCTTTAAACTATCGGTACCAGCCCAAAATGTATCACTGAGATGACAGAAGTTGATTTCGGAGCATGATTTTTGAACAGGAGCTTGGACCGTTTTGTGGCGTATGAGAAATTTTATGAGCCCCGGACCCATCGATTTTGGTCAAAAATGAAAATTCCAAAAGTGCCCCAATTTCTGCTTTAAACTTTATATACCATCCAAATATGTAACACTGAGGTGATAGAAGTTGATTTCGGAGCATGATTTTTGAACAGGAGCTTAGACCGTTTTGTGGTGTATGAGAAATTCCCTAAGCCCCGGCCGGACCCATCGATTTTGGTCAAAAATGAAAATTCCAAAAGTGCCCCAATTTCTGCTTTAAACTTTAGGTACCATCCCAAAATGTATCACTGAGGTGACAGAAGTTGTTTTCGGACCATTATTTTTGAACAGGAGCTTGGACTGTTTTGTGGAGTATGAGAAATTCCCTAAGCCCCGGACCCATCGATTATGGTCGAAAATGAGAATTGCAAAAGTGCCCCAATTTCTGCTTTACACTTTAGGTACCATCCCAAAATGTAACACTGAGTTGACAGAAGTTGATTTCGGAGCATGATTTTTGAACAGGAGCTTGGAACATTCTGTGGCGTATGAGAAATTCCCTAAGCCCCGGACCCATCAATTGTTGTCAAAAATGAAAATTCCAAAAGTGCCCCAATTTTTGCTTTACCCTTTAGGTACCATCCCAAAATGTATCACTGAGGTGACAGAAGTTGTTTTCGGACCATGATTTTTGAACAGGAGATTGGACCGTTTTGTGGCGTATGAGAAATTCCATAAGACCCGGACCCATCGATTTTGGTCAAAAATGAAAATTCCAAAAGTGCCCCAATTTCTGCTTTAAACTATCGGTACCAGCCCAAAATGTATCATTGAGGTGACAGAAGTTGTTTTCAGAGCATGGTTTTTGAACAGGAGCTTGGAATGTTTTGTGGAGTATGAGAAATTCCCTAAGCCCCGGACCCATTGATTTTGGTCAAAAATGAAAATTCCAAAAGTGCCCCAATTTCTGCTTTAAACTTTAGGTACCATCCCAAAATCTATCACTGAGGTGATAGAAGTTGATTTCGGAGCATGGTTTTTGAACAGGAGCTTGGACTGTTTTGTGGAGTATGAGAAATTTCCTAAGCCCCGGACCCATCGATTTTGGTCAAAAATGAAAATTCCAAAAGTTCCCCAATTTCTGCTTTAAACTTTAGGTACCATCCCAAAATGTATCACTGAGGTGACAGAAGTTGTTTTCGGACCATGATTTTTGAACAGAAGCTTGGACCGTTTTGTGGCGTATGTAAAATTCCCTAAGCCCCAGTCCCATCGATTTTGGTCAAAAATGAAAATTCCAAAAGTGCCACAATTTCTGCTTTAAACTTTAGGTACCATCCCAAAATGTATCACTGAGGGGACAGAAGTTGTTTTCGGACCATTATTTTTGAACAGGAGCTTGGACTGTTTTGTGGAGTATGAGAAATTCCCTAAGCCCCGGACCCATCGATTTTGGTCAAAAATGAAAATTCCAAAAGTGCCCCAATTTCTGCTTTAAACTATCGGTACCAGCCCAAAATGTATCACTGAGGTGACAGAAGTTGATTTCGGAGCATGATTTTTGAACAGGAGCTTAGACCGTTTTGTGGCGTATGAGAAATTCCCTAAGCCCCGGCCGGACCCATCGATTTTGGTCAAAAATGAAAATTCCAAAAGTGCCCCAATTTCTGCTTTAAACTTTAGGTACCATCCCAAAATGTATCACTGAGGTGACAGAAGTTGTTTTCGGACCATTATTTTTGAACAGGAGCTTGGACCGTTTTGTGGAGTATGAGAAATTCCATAAGCCCGGACCCATCGATTTTGGTCAAAAATGAAAATTCCAAAAGTGCCCCAATTTCTGCTTTAAACTATCGGTACCAGCCCAAAATGTATCACTGAGGTGACAGAAGTTGATTTCGGAGCATGATTTTTGAACAGGAGCTTAGACCGTTTTGTGGCGTATGAGAAATTCCCTAAGCCCCGGCCGGACCCATCGATTTTGGTCAAAAATGAAAATTCCAAAAGTGCCCCAATTTCTGCTTTAAACTTTAGGTACCATCCCAAAATGTATCACTGAGGTGACAGAAGTTGTTTTCGGAGCATGATTTTTGAACAGGAGCTTGGACCGTTTTGTGGCGTATGAGAAATTCTATGAGCCCCGGACCCATCGATTTTGGTCAAAAATGAAAATTCCAAAAGTGCCCCAATTTCTGCTTTAAACTTTATATACCATCCAAATATGTAACACTGAGGTGACAGAAGTTGATTTCGGAGCATGATTTTTGAACAGGAGCTTAGACCGTTTTGTGGCGTATGAGAAATTCCCTAAGCCCCGGCCGGACCCATCGATTTTGGTCAAAAATGAAAATTCCAAAAGTGCCCCAATTTCTGCTTTAAACTTTAGGTACCATCCCAAAATGTATCACTGAGGTGACAGAAGTTGTTTTCGGACCATTATTTTTGAACAGGAGCTTGGACCGTTTTGTGGAGTATGAGAAATTCCATAAGCCCGGACCCATCGATTTTGGTCAAAAATGAAAATTCCAAAAGTGACCCAATTTCTTCTTTAAACTATCGGTACCAGCCCAAAATGTATCACTGAGGTGACAGAAGTTGATTTCGGAGCATGATTTTTGAACAGGAGCTTGGACCGTTTTGTGGCGTATGAGAAATTTTATGAGCCCCGGACCCATCGATTTTGGTCAAAAATGAAAATTCCAAAAGTGCCCCAATTTCTGCTTTAAACTTTATATACCATCCAAATATGTAACACTGAGGTGACAGAAGTTAATTTCGGAGCATGATTTTTGAACAGGAGCTTAGACCGTTTTGTGGTGTATGAGAAATTCCCTAAGCCCCGGCCGGACCCATTGATTTTGGTCAAAAATGAAAATTCCAAAAGTGCCCCAATTTCTGCTTTAAACTTTAGGTACCATCCCAAAATGTATCACTGAGGTGACAGAAGTTGTTTTCGGACCATTATTTTTGAACAGGAGCTTGGACTGTTTTGTGGAGTATGAGAAATTCCCTAAGCCCCGGACCCATCGATTATGGTCGAAAATGAGAATTGCAAAAGTGCCCCAATTTCTGCTTTACACTTTAGGTACCATCCCAAAATGTAACACTGAGTTGACAGAAGTTGATTTCGGAGCATGATTTTTGAACAGGAGCTTGGAACATTCTGTGGCGTATGAGAAATTCCCTAAGCCCCGGACCCATCAATTTTGGTCAAAAATGAAAATTCCAAAAGTGCCCAAATTTCTGCTTTAAACTTTAGGTATCATCCCACAATGTATCACTAAGGTGACAGAAGTTGTTTTCGGACCATGATTTTTGAACAGAAGCTTGGACCGTTTTGTGGCGTATGTAAAATTCCCTAAGCCCCGGACCCATCGATTTTGGTCAAAAATGAAAATTCCAAAAGTGCCACAATTTCTGCTTTAAACTTTAGGTACCATCCCAAAATGTATCACTGAGAAGACAGAAGTTGTTTTCGGACCATTATTTTTGAACAGGAGCTTGGACTGTTTTGTGGAGTATGAGAAATTCCCTAAGCCCCGGACCCATCGATTTTGGTCAAAAATGAAAATTCCAAAAGTACCCCAATTTCTGCTTTAAACTATCGGTACCAGCCCAAAATGTATCACTGAGGTGACAGAAGTTGATTTCGGAGCATGAGTTTTGAACAGGAGCTTGGACCGTTTTGTGGCATATGAGAAATTCCATAAGCCCCGGACCCATCGATTTTGGTCAAAAATGAAAATTCCAAAAGTGCCCCAATTTCTGCTTTAAACTTTAGGTAGCATCCCAAAATGTATCATTGAGGTGACAGAAGTTGTTTTCAGAGCATGATTTTTGAACAGGAGCTTGGACCGTTTTGTGGCGTATGAGAAATTCCATAAGCCTCGGACCCATCGATTTTGGTCAAAAATGAAAATTCCGAAAGTGCCCCAATTTCTGCTTTTAACTTTAGGTACCATCCCAAAATGTATCACTGAGGTGACAGAATTTGATTTCGGAGCATGGTTTTTGAACAGGAGCTTGGACTGTTTTGTGGAGTATGAGAAATTCCCTAAGCCCTGGACCCATCGATTTTGGTCAAAAATTAAAATTCCAAAAGTGCCCCAATTTCTTCTTTAAACTTTATGTACCATCCAAATATGTAACACTGAGGTGACAGAAGTTGATTTCGGAGCATGATTTTTGAACAGGAGCTTGGACCGTTTTGTGGCTTATGAGAAATTCCATAAGCTCCGGACCCATCGATTTTGGTCAAAAATGAAAATTCCAAAAGTGCCCCAATTTCTGCTTTAAACTTTAGGTAGCATCCCAAAATGTATCATTGAGGTGACAGAAGTTGTTTTCAGAGCATGATTTGTGAACAGGAGCTTGGACCGTTTTGTGGCGTATGAGAAATTCCATAAGCCCGGACCCATCGATTTTGGTCAAAAATGAAAATTCCAAAAGTGCCCCAATTTCTGCTTTAAACTATCGGTACCAGCCCAAAATGTATCACTGAGATGACAGAAGTTGATTTCGGAGCATGATTTTTGAACAGGAGCTTGGACCGTTTTGTGGCGTATGAGAAATTTTATGAGCCCCGGACCCATCGATTTTGGTCAAAAATGAAAATTCCAAAAGTGCCCCAATTTCTGCTTTAAACTTTATATACCATCCAAATATGTAACACTGAGGTGATAGAAGTTGATTTCGGAGCATGATTTTTGAACAGGAGCTTAGACCGTTTTGTGGTGTATGAGAAATTCCCTAAGCCCCGGCCGGACCCATCGATTTTGGTCAAAAATGAAAATTCCAAAAGTGCCCCAATTTCTGCTTTAAACTTTAGGTACCATCCCAAAATGTATCACTGAGGTGACAGAAGTTGTTTTCGGACCATTATTTTTGAACAGGAGCTTGGACTGTTTTGTGGAGTATGAGAAATTCCCTAAGCCCCGGACCCATCGATTATGGTCGAAAATGAGAATTGCAAAAGTGCCCCAATTTCTGCTTTACACTTTAGGTACCATCCCAAAATGTAACACTGAGTTGACAGAAGTTGATTTCGGAGCATGATTTTTGAACAGGAGCTTGGAACATTCTGTGGCGTATGAGAAATTCCCTAAGCCCCGGACCCATCAATTGTTGTCAAAAATGAAAATTCCAAAAGTGCCCCAATTTTTGCTTTACCCTTTAGGTACCATCCCAAAATGTATCACTGAGGTGACAGAAGTTGTTTTCGGACCATGATTTTTGAACAGGAGATTGGACCGTTTTGTGGCGTATGAGAAATTCCATAAGACCCGGACCCATCGATTTTGGTCAAAAATGAAAATTCCAAAAGTGCCCCAATTTCTGCTTTAAACTATCGGTACCAGCCCAAAATGTATCATTGAGGTGACAGAAGTTGTTTTCAGAGCATGGTTTTTGAACAGGAGCTTGGAATGTTTTGTGGAGTATGAGAAATTCCCTAAGCCCCGGACCCATTGATTTTGGTCAAAAATGAAAATTCCAAAAGTGCCCCAATTTCTGCTTTAAACTTTAGGTACCATCCCAAAATCTATCACTGAGGTGATAGAAGTTGATTTCGGAGCATGGTTTTTGAACAGGAGCTTGGACTGTTTTGTGGAGTATGAGAAATTTCCTAAGCCCCGGACCCATCGATTTTGGTCAAAAATGAAAATTCCAAAAGTTCCCCAATTTCTGCTTTAAACTTTAGGTACCATCCCAAAATGTATCACTGAGGTGACAGAAGTTGTTTTCGGACCATGATTTTTGAACAGAAGCTTGGACCGTTTTGTGGCGTATGTAAAATTCCCTAAGCCCCAGTCCCATCGATTTTGGTCAAAAATGAAAATTCCAAAAGTGCCACAATTTCTGCTTTAAACTTTAGGTACCATCCCAAAATGTATCACTGAGGGGACAGAAGTTGTTTTCGGACCATTATTTTTGAACAGGAGCTTGGACTGTTTTGTGGAGTATGAGAAATTCCCTAAGCCCCGGACCCATCGATTTTGGTCAAAAATGAAAATTCCAAAAGTGCCCCAATTTCTGCTTTAAACTATCGGTACCAGCCCAAAATGTATCACTGAGGTGACAGAAGTTGATTTCGGAGCATGATTTTTGAACAGGAGCTTAGACCGTTTTGTGGCGTATGAGAAATTCCCTAAGCCCCGGCCGGACCCATCGATTTTGGTCAAAAATGAAAATTCCAAAAGTGCCCCAATTTCTGCTTTAAACTTTAGGTACCATCCCAAAATGTATCACTGAGGTGACAGAAGTTGTTTTCGGACCATTATTTTTGAACAGGAGCTTGGACCGTTTTGTGGAGTATGAGAAATTCCATAAGCCCGGACCCATCGATTTTGGTCAAAAATGAAAATTCCAAAAGTGCCCCAATTTCTGCTTTAAACTATCGGTACCAGCCCAAAATGTATCACTGAGGTGACAGAAGTTGATTTCGGAGCATGATTTTTGAACAGGAGCTTAGACCGTTTTGTGGCGTATGAGAAATTCCCTAAGCCCCGGCCGGACCCATCGATTTTGGTCAAAAATGAAAATTCCAAAAGTGCCCCAATTTCTGCTTTAAACTTTAGGTACCATCCCAAAATGTATCACTGAGGTGACAGAAGTTGTTTTCGGAGCATGATTTTTGAACAGGAGCTTGGACCGTTTTGTGGCGTATGAGAAATTCTATGAGCCCCGGACCCATCGATTTTGGTCAAAAATGAAAATTCCAAAAGTGCCCCAATTTCTGCTTTAAACTTTATATACCATCCAAATATGTAACACTGAGGTGACAGAAGTTGATTTCGGAGCATGATTTTTGAACAGGAGCTTAGACCGTTTTGTGGCGTATGAGAAATTCCCTAAGCCCCGGCCGGACCCATCGATTTTGGTCAAAAATGAAAATTCCAAAAGTGCCCCAATTTCTGCTTTAAACTTTAGGTACCATCCCAAAATGTATCACTGAGGTGACAGAAGTTGTTTTCGGACCATTATTTTTGAACAGGAGCTTGGACCGTTTTGTGGAGTATGAGAAATTCCATAAGCCCGGACCCATCGATTTTGGTCAAAAATGAAAATTCCAAAAGTGACCCAATTTCTTCTTTAAACTATCGGTACCAGCCCAAAATGTATCACTGAGGTGACAGAAGTTGATTTCGGAGCATGATTTTTGAACAGGAGCTTGGACCGTTTTGTGGCGTATGAGAAATTTTATGAGCCCCGGACCCATCGATTTTGGTCAAAAATGAAAATTCCAAAAGTGCCCCAATTTCTGCTTTAAACTTTATATACCATCCAAATATGTAACACTGAGGTGACAGAAGTTAATTTCGGAGCATGATTTTTGAACAGGAGCTTAGACCGTTTTGTGGTGTATGAGAAATTCCCTAAGCCCCGGCCGGACCCATTGATTTTGGTCAAAAATGAAAATTCCAAAAGTGCCCCAATTTCTGCTTTAAACTTTAGGTACCATCCCAAAATGTATCACTGAGGTGACAGAAGTTGTTTTCGGACCATTATTTTTGAACAGGAGCTTGGACTGTTTTGTGGAGTATGAGAAATTCCCTAAGCCCCGGACCCATCGATTATGGTCGAAAATGAGAATTGCAAAAGTGCCCCAATTTCTGCTTTACACTTTAGGTACCATCCCAAAATGTAACACTGAGTTGACAGAAGTTGATTTCGGAGCATGATTTTTGAACAGGAGCTTGGAACATTCTGTGGCGTATGAGAAATTCCCTAAGCCCCGGACCCATCAATTTTGGTCAAAAATGAAAATTCCAAAAGTGCCCAAATTTCTGCTTTAAACTTTAGGTATCATCCCACAATGTATCACTAAGGTGACAGAAGTTGTTTTCGGACCATGATTTTTGAACAGAAGCTTGGACCGTTTTGTGGCGTATGTAAAATTCCCTAAGCCCCGGACCCATCGATTTTGGTCAAAAATGAAAATTCCAAAAGTGCCACAATTTCTGCTTTAAACTTTAGGTACCATCCCAAAATGTATCACTGAGAAGACAGAAGTTGTTTTCGGACCATTATTTTTGAACAGGAGCTTGGACTGTTTTGTGGAGTATGAGAAATTCCCTAAGCCCCGGACCCATCGATTTTGGTCAAAAATGAAAATTCCAAAAGTACCCCAATTTCTGCTTTAAACTATCGGTACCAGCCCAAAATGTATCACTGAGGTGACAGAAGTTGATTTCGGAGCATGAGTTTTGAACAGGAGCTTGGACCGTTTTGTGGCATATGAGAAATTCCATAAGCCCCGGACCCATCGATTTTGGTCAAAAATGAAAATTCCAAAAGTGCCCCAATTTCTGCTTTAAACTTTAGGTAGCATCCCAAAATGTATCATTGAGGTGACAGAAGTTGTTTTCAGAGCATGATTTTTGAACAGGAGCTTGGACCGTTTTGTGGCGTATGAGAAATTCCATAAGCCTCGGACCCATCGATTTTGGTCAAAAATGAAAATTCCGAAAGTGCCCCAATTTCTGCTTTTAACTTTAGGTACCATCCCAAAATGTATCACTGAGGTGACAGAATTTGATTTCGGAGCATGGTTTTTGAACAGGAGCTTGGACTGTTTTGTGGAGTATGAGAAATTCCCTAAGCCCTGGACCCATCGATTTTGGTCAAAAATTAAAATTCCAAAAGTGCCCCAATTTCTTCTTTAAACTTTATGTACCATCCAAATATGTAACACTGAGGTGACAGAAGTTGATTTCGGAGCATGATTTTTGAACAGGAGCTTGGACCGTTTTGTGGCTTATGAGAAATTCCATAAGCTCCGGACCCATCGATTTTGGTCAAAAATGAAAATTCCAAAAGTGCCCCAATTTCTGCTTTAAACTTTAGGTAGCATCCCAAAATGTATCATTGAGGTGACAGAAGTTGTTTTCAGAGCATGATTTGTGAACAGGAGCTTGGACCGTTTTGTGGCGTATGAGAAATTCCATAAGCCCGGACCCATCGATTTTGGTCAAAAATGAAAATTCCAAAAGTGCCCCAATTTCTGCTTTAAACTATCGGTACCAGCCCAAAATGTATCACTGAGATGACAGAAGTTGATTTCGGAGCATGATTTTTGAACAGGAGCTTGGACCGTTTTGTGGCGTATGAGAAATTTTATGAGCCCCGGACCCATCGATTTTGGTCAAAAATGAAAATTCCAAAAGTGCCCCAATTTCTGCTTTAAACTTTATATACCATCCAAATATGTAACACTGAGGTGATAGAAGTTGATTTCGGAGCATGATTTTTGAACAGGAGCTTAGACCGTTTTGTGGTGTATGAGAAATTCCCTAAGCCCCGGCCGGACCCATCGATTTTGGTCAAAAATGAAAATTCCAAAAGTGCCCCAATTTCTGCTTTAAACTTTAGGTACCATCCCAAAATGTATCACTGAGGTGACAGAAGTTGTTTTCGGACCATTATTTTTGAACAGGAGCTTGGACTGTTTTGTGGAGTATGAGAAATTCCCTAAGCCCCGGACCCATCGATTATGGTCGAAAATGAGAATTGCAAAAGTGCCCCAATTTCTGCTTTACACTTTAGGTACCATCCCAAAATGTAACACTGAGTTGACAGAAGTTGATTTCGGAGCATGATTTTTGAACAGGAGCTTGGAACATTCTGTGGCGTATGAGAAATTCCCTAAGCCCCGGACCCATCAATTGTTGTCAAAAATGAAAATTCCAAAAGTGCCCCAATTTTTGCTTTACCCTTTAGGTACCATCCCAAAATGTATCACTGAGGTGACAGAAGTTGTTTTCGGACCATGATTTTTGAACAGGAGATTGGACCGTTTTGTGGCGTATGAGAAATTCCATAAGACCCGGACCCATCGATTTTGGTCAAAAATGAAAATTCCAAAAGTGCCCCAATTTCTGCTTTAAACTATCGGTACCAGCCCAAAATGTATCATTGAGGTGACAGAAGTTGTTTTCAGAGCATGGTTTTTGAACAGGAGCTTGGAATGTTTTGTGGAGTATGAGAAATTCCCTAAGCCCCGGACCCATTGATTTTGGTCAAAAATGAAAATTCCAAAAGTGCCCCAATTTCTGCTTTAAACTTTAGGTACCATCCCAAAATCTATCACTGAGGTGATAGAAGTTG